>NC_057806.1:363321844-363338020 GCF_018294505.1 Triticum aestivum | reverse complement strand
TCAAAGTTCTCTGCTGAAGATAAAAGCCTTCCTGGCAACGAGCTTGCCGGAAGCCGGCATCGAGAACGTCAAAGTTCTCTGCTGAAGATAAAAGCCTTCCTGGCAACGAGCTTGCCGGAAGCCGGCATCGAGAACGTCAAAGTTCTCTGCTGAAGATAAAAGCCTTCCTGGCAACGAGCTTGCCGGAAGCCGGCATCGAGAACGACAAAGTTCTCTGCTGAAGATAAAAGCCTTCCCGGCAAGCCAATATCGCTGGGGGCTGCGAGTGCCAAGAATCGTCCACGGCAAACCAGAGTTGCCGGGGGCTGCAATATCATATAAGTCTTTCATCCCTCATCATGCATCCTCTTATGGACTGGGGAATGCGAAACCACGTTTCTTCCCGGAAACTGCCGTGCTCCCTCGACTCTAGGCCCTGGGGCTCGTTCTCGGGGCCAAGTTTGGTCGTAGTCGCGGCAGCAAAGGAATGAAATGAGGAGACCGCACCCACCTCGTTCCTGCCTCCGTCAAAAGCGTGAGAAAGGTTGAGCGACGTGGGAAGGCGGCAGGGCCTGTTGCCGGGAGATGAAATGGCTGTCCGAGGGATACCAAGGATTTGCTCCTTGGCGTGGGTTTAACTCACGAGACAAATAACCCGGCAAGCATCCCCCTTTTCATTAAAAAAACATCCCACTCAGGTACAGTCCATAGAGGATGAAAAACATGAAAGAGAGGATTACAAGTTTTAGATACAGCTAAGGCCCGAAGGCTTACAAATTAAAAAGATAAGATGCCTGTAATCCCTTTCCTGTCCCTCTCCTCAGGAGGCAGGTCAAGGAGGCGAAAAGGGCAGAAGGAGCGCCTAGGCGAGCTACGGGTGCCAGAAGACACCAAGGGAACATCCCGGGGGTCGTCCGAAGGCTGGACGGCGACGGCGGCGCTGGAAGCGGGGCTCGAAGACGGGGCGGCAGGACGTCAGCACGCTGTCGAGGGCACCACGCCCTCGTACTCCGAACTGACGGCCTTGTCGCTAGCCCTCTTCCCCTTCCGCAGCGTCCCTACGCCAGCCGCCCAAGGAGACGACCCCGGGGAGTTCAAGAAGCCGGCGACGCGGATGGAGGGTAAACCCCTCTGTCAAGCTGTGGATGCGGGCGAACGTCTTCCACCCTCGATCAAGATACATCACATTAGGGGCTGGGAATGCAACGCGGGCTCACGTGTCGTTGATCGCACATCCCCTCATGTGCAATCTCAGTGTCTTGGGCGGGTCCAACTCCATCGCGCACGCAAATGGAGCTGGAAGCCGGAGGCGACGACGAGGCGCCCGGCGCAGCCTGACGAAGAACTCGCAAGGGTCGTCCCCTATATGGACCGCCGTGGGGGGAGGAGCCGCCGGCGGAGGTGAAGCTGACGCGCCGCCCCGTCCGCCTCTTCCCCGAGCGCCTCGACCTCGTCCTCGACCTCGTCCGCGACCTCGCCCCCTCCCTCTTCCCCTTATGGCTGGCTCTGTCACCACGGGCGCGGAAGAGGGAGAGATGCGCAGTCTAGCGGCGACCCTCGCCGCCACCGATGAAGGGCATGGGTTCCCTTTCTCCATGGCAGATGAGAGAAAGGGGAGCAGAAGCTGAAGAAAAGAGAAGATGCGAGAGTGCGGTTTTCTGTGCTCCCATCCCGCTCTTTATAAAGGAGCGAGGTGGGGGCTCGGCCGCCCCGCTCAGCGAATCAAGGCACGGGAAGGGCAGGGAGTCGGGGCCAACCTGCTGCCTCTGCTCGCGACGGCCCAGTTTCCCACTCCACCGTCCGTGACCCCAAGCGCATGGGAGCCGCGTGGTGGGGATGCAGAACCAAGGCGACAGATGAGGCGGCCTCGCTCCGCCCCATGAACGCGGGGAGTGGACGTCCCGAAAACCGCGCACCGGCCCCGTCCAGTAAATGCATCACGCCCCCACACCTACCTCCGTTTAGAGAGGAGGGCGTGAACCGTCCCCATCATCGTGGCCTGGCGCATGCTTGAGGGGCTTAGTCCCGCGCACACCGCCCGCGTCACCCATGACGCCGCGTTTGACGCGTGCCGTTGCGGGGGGCGCGGTGGATACGGAGTTAGATTTGGCGTGACCTAGGCCGCGCGTGCCCGTGCACTGTTTTGGGCCTGGCCCAACAGCGCTCGGCACCGTGTATGGCCCAGGCCCGGGGGCTCCTGTCGGTGTACTAGAGTAGGGGTACCCTAGTATCCCGAACTCGTGCACGGGCAGTTGCAGCACCCCGCGGCAAGGCTTGCCGGGTGACCGCCAAGACCCTCCGTGGATCCCTCGAAGACCATTCAAGAACAAAGTACTCAAACCAAGGCCCCGACAAGAGGAGCTTGCCGGGAAGGCCAACCAAGGCCCCGGCAAGAGGATCCTGCCGGGAAGAGACAAGACCCCGGCAAGAGGAGCTTGCCGGGAAGGCTATTCAAGGCATACCAAGAAAGCTTGCCGCGACGCGCCCTGCGTCCCGGCAAGATCCGGCGAGCGACAAGCTTCCGGACGCGACAAGACAACGGCCGCGGCAAGGAGCTTGCCGCGGGAAACCCCCACTTCGTGCCCGCGCTCCAGCACACCTGCTAACGTGTCGCTCTGGGACTCTCCCAAGCACACGTGGCAGGAGGCCGTGCAGCTAGGGGTACGTGGTGGCAAGCGGAGATGAAGAGAAGCCCATCGTGGCAAACGGTGGCGCTCCTAACGGTCACCTTTTGCACTGTTTAGGAGATTCAGACAGGCATTTAATGCTCTTGTCCCCTGCCGTCAGAGTTAGGTAGGGCGCACTGTATCCACAGTAGCGGTAGCTGGACCTACCGCATCCTTTTCCATTTTTACCCTTCTAAGTCTACGTTGCCACCTGTCGGTGACCCCTTGAGAGTATAAAAGGAGGCCCAGGCGTAACGTAGAGGGAGTTCGGCCAGTTTGGCTCATTGGAGACACCAGAAACACTCCCACGCTCAGTCTGGTAGCGTCGATCGCTCCTGAGCAAAGATTCAATACACACAAACAAGCAGCAGTAGGGTTTTACGCATCCGTGCGGCCCGAAGCTGGGTAAAACCGCCCGCGTGCACTGCCTCGATCCGCTCTTTGTTCAACCTTCGCCCTCACTAAACCGAAAGGGGTTCGGTCCGCCGATCCCCATAGGTGTTCATGGATCAGTTTCCCCGACACTCTTGCTCAAGATCTCCTACAATCACATGCGATAATAGCTTCGGATTGCTCGCAAATCATTTCAGATATTAATGGTTCTGCGCCATCTACTTCATATGCTTTTGTTCTGGATGAAATTAGAGCTAGAACTTTAGATTTTGTTAAAGTTGTTTTTCATTTTGAGAATAGGGAGGCAAATGTTGAGGCACATGCCTTGGCAAAGGCAGCCTCGACACTACCTGTTGGTCGACATGTGTGGCTAGGGAACTTACCAGACATCATTTGTATTCCAGCTGTTTTGTTTAATGAATAAATCCCTAGTTTCACCTTAAAAAACATATATTCCAAAATAATTCTCCGTGAAATTTTATCGCATTTGGACTTCGTTTGATATGGATACTCTGAGATACAAAAAACATGCAGAAAACAGGAACTGTCACTTGGCACTGGATCAATAGGTTAGTCCAATAAATCATATAAAAAGTTGCCAAAAGTATGTAAAACTTGTATAATATTGGCATGAAACAATCAAAAATTATATATACGACGGAGATATATCAGCATCCCCAAGCTTAATTCCTGCTCGTCCTCGAGCAGGTAAATGATAAAAAAGATAATTTTTGATGTAGAAGGCTACCTAGCAAAAACTTGATCATATATCAAATCATGGCTTGAATATTAAGACATAAGTGATTTAAAGCAATAGTCTATAATTTGACATAAAGGCATCAATACTTAGGCATCCCAGCAAACAATCATGTCTTTCAGAATATCAAATGCTAAAGAATGTTATCCCTACAAAATCATATAGTCTTGTCATGCTGTGTCTTCTTAACACAAAGTATTTATCATGCACAACCACGATGACAAGCCGAGCAATTGGTTCATACTTTTTAACGTGCTTCAGCTTTTTCAACCCTCACGCAATGCATGAGCGCAAGCCACGGACATAGCACTACGGGTGGAATAGAGTATGATGATAGGGGTAACTATAGAGAAGACAAAAAATAAGAAAGGCTCACATCGATGCGACTAACCAACGGGCTATGGAGATGCCCATCAATCGATATCAATGCGAGGAGTAGGGATTTCCATGCCATGAATGCACTAAGAGCTATGAGTGTATGAAAGCTCAATATGAAAACTAAGTGGGTGTGCATCTAATCCTATAATGAAAAATTCCCACTAGTATATGAAAATGACAACATAGGAGACTCTCCATATGAAAAACATGGTGCTACTTTGAAGCACAAGTGTGCTAAAGGATACTAACAATGCCCCTTCTCTCTTTGTTTATTTTTTTCTTTTCCTTTTTTTATTTCTTTTTCTTTCTTTTTTTTCTTTTCCTTTTTTTCTTTTTTTCTCTCATTGTCCGGAGTCTCATCCCGACTTGTGGGGAATCCTAGTATCCATCATCCTTTCCTCACTGGGGCACTGCTCTAAAAATGAATGATGATGATCATCACATTTCTATTTACTTATAACTCGAAAGAAATAAAATTACAACTCGATACCTATGGCAAAGTATGACTCTATATGAATGCCTCTGGCATGTACCAGGATGTGCAATGATCTAGAATAACATGTATGAAAAATTATGAATGGTGGCTGAGCCACAACTACTATGTCAGCTATATGATCATGCAAAGCAATATAACAATGAATTCTCAAGTCATCAAACGGAAGCGGTGGAAGTTGCATGGCAATATATCTCGGAATGGCCATGGAAAAGCCATGATAGGTAGGTATGGTGGCTATTTTGAGGAAGATATAATAAGGCTTATGTGTGATAGAGCGTATCATATCACGGGGTTTGGATGCACCTGCGAAGTTTGCACCACGTCTCAATGTGAGAAAGGGCAATGCACGGTACCATAGAGGCTAGCAAATTGTAGAAAGGTAAGAGTGCGTATAATCCATGGACTCACATTAGTCATAAAGAACTCATATACTTATTGCAAAAGTTTATTAGCCCTCAAACCAAAGTACTACTACGCATGCCCCTAGGGGGATATATTGGTAGGAAGAGACCATCACTCGTCCCCGACCACCACTCATAAGGAAGACAATCAATAATAAATCATGCTCCAACATCATAGCATAAGGAGAGACTATATGTGCATGCTTCGGGAATCACAAACCTTAACACCATATTCCTACCAACCACAACCGTTTACTAGTACCTCCCACATATTATCATCTCTATATCACAAAACTATTGCAAGGAATCAAACATATCATATTCAGTGATCCATAAGTTTTATGTAGGATTTTATGACTAACCATGCAATTGACCAATTCCTTTTGACTCTCTAAATAGATATAAGTGAAGCATGAGAGCTTAATTATTTCTACAAAAGACCATGCTCTAATAAATATAAGTGAAGAAAAAGAGCATTCTATAAACAACGGTTTTCTATGTGAAGAGAAATAGGCAATCCAAACATCAAATGATATAAGTGAAGCACATGAAGCATTCTATAAAGCCAAACTCAAAAGATATAAGTGAAGTTCAATGAGCATTCTATAAATCAACCATGGACTATCTCATACCAGCATGGTGCATGAAAGAAAAGTGAAAACTAAATGCAAAAGACGCTCCAAGATTTACACATATCACATGAATGAAACGAATCCGAAAACATACCGATACTTGCTGAAGAAAGATGGGATGCCTTCCGGGGCATCCCCAAGCTTAGACGCTTGAGTATCCTTGAATATTTAGGGTGCCTTGGGCATCCCCAAGCTTGATCTCTTGCCTCTCTTCCTTCTCCTCACATCGAGACCTCCTCGATCTTCAAACACTTCATCCACACAAAACTTAATCGAACTTTTAGTGGCGGGGTTAGTGAACATGGCAATGAAATCCCATCATGTACTGCTGTAACATTATTGTATAATTATAAACAAACATTACCCACTGTATTCTATCACAATTCTATGGCCCCAAGTCAATGAGGCTTCAACATGAATTCAAACATATGCAAATAATGAAACTATAATAGCAATCTGTGAAAACAGGACAGTCTGTAAAGATTTGAACAACCACCATACTTCTGTAACTCAAAAAATTCTGAAACATTAGGAAAAAATGAACATTTTGTATAGAAAGACAGTGCAAAAAATTTTAGAACCATTTGACATTCCAGTAAAAAATGTAAAATCGAGCACTACAGCCAAAGTTTCTGTTTTGCACCGCACAAACCAACAAGCAATCTAATCATCCTAAAGGCAAATCTTGGCAAATTATTTTTATAATACAATGGAATTGTACAAGGGGATAATTATTTTTGTGAGAATATTCATGAAAAATTCTACATTGTTTCCATGAGCATGAACACAAGTGTCCAAGGTCGACCCTCACTTCTCCTATGCATAACTTCCAATCGCTTCTCTTTTGTGAAAAGGTTTTTAAGTTCCCCTCTATTTTTTTGTTTTTAAACTTTATAAAAGCACTCAACAGAAAAAATGACTCTCTAAAACTTCCGGGTTGTCTCCCTGGCAAAGCTTTCTTTAAAGCCATCAAGCTAGGCATAAAGTGCTCAAGTAATGAATCCACCCGGATCCCAAGGTATATCAAAGCTAATTTGAATTAACAATGATTTGGAATTTTGTAATGAGCACTAAACAACATATATCAATTAAAGGCCAATACAAGAACAATTTTGTAATGAGGACTAAACAACATATATCAATTAAAGTCCAATACAACATATATCAAATTTGTAATGAGCACTAAACGAAGTCTAACTCTCTTCCTATGCATCGTCATGTCATACAAGAACAATTCATGAACATCAAGTAAAGGCCAATACATAGCATAAGTAGTTTCTTTCAATTCTTCCGTGTTGGAAACATAGAGAGGCGGAGATATAGTTCCTCTCTCATAATAATTACAAGTAGGAGCAGCGAGCACATGCATATTACATTCATCAAAATTATCATGTGCAACGGTAAAAGGCAACCCATCAACGTAATCCTTAATAAGTGCAAACTTCTCCGATATAGTGTAGTTTGGAGAATTCAAAAAGATAATAGGACTATCACGTGTGGGTGCAATAGCAACAATTTCATGTTTAACATAAGGAACAGTAGCAAGTTCATCTCCATAAGCATCATTCATATTGGCATCTTGGCCCCAAGCATAGCAGGCATCAAATTCATCAAAAAGGGATATTTCAAAAGAATCAACGGGATCATAGCAATTATCATAGCATTCATCCTTCGGTAAGCATGAAGGGAAATTAAATAATGTATGTGTTGAAGAGTTACTCTCATTAGAAGGTGGGCACGGGTAGCTAATCTGTTCTTCCTCCTTTTGTTCTTCGCTCTCCTCGTCATCTTTTACATCCAATGAGCTCACAGTTTCATCAATTCCTTCTAGCATAGACTCCTGCAAAATATTAATCTATTCTTGGACAGCGGAGTTATTCTCAATAAATACATCAATATCATAATTATCATAGCAAGATTTAAGGATAGCAAGATTTTCAGGTCTATAAACAGAATCATCAAAATCTTCAAACTTTTCAAACAAAGATTCAATTTCATAAGCACCCTTAAAAGCAACAAATTCTTCTATTTGTTCCACATCATAGTAATCATATATACCTCTAGCATAAGAAGCCAAGGTTTCATTATCATTAAATTCGCATGAATAGGGAAGGTGTGGAACCTCAATCTTTGAGCAACAAGTATAATCATATCTCAAGCATAGATTCCAAGCATACCATTGCAACATTTCAATTTGATCCCATAAAAGTTTTCCCTTTTGAGTCAAGAGATAATCCCAAAAGTATTCATGTTGATCCAACGTTACTCCCATTATCAAGTTGAATGGGGTTTTCTCAGGATTATCAAAGTAGTGCATAATATTTTTCACACAACTAGCGTCGAGGGTTTTAGGAGGTTCCCCATCTCCATGAGTAGCAAGTACCACTATTTTTTTGGTGTTTAATGTTCCATATCCATAACTAAAGATAGAGAACAACTTAGAACAAAAAAATAAAAAGTACTTAGTGATAAAGCAAACAAGTACACACGAGAATATTCACCCCATGACATTGCTCCCCGGCAATGGCGCTAGAAAAGGTCTTGATAACCCACATGTATAGGGGATCGTTTGTAGCCTTCTTCGATAAATAAGAGTGTTGAACCCAACGAGGAGCTAAAGGCAGAACAAATATTCCCTCAAGTTCTATCGACCACCGATACAGCTCTACGCACACTTGACGTTTGCTTTACCGGAAACAGGTATGAAACTATTTTGTAGGTGTGATTCTACAACTACTTTGCAAGAATAAAATGAGAAGTACTTTGCAAGATAATAAAAGTTAGGTGTTTAGTAAAAGGGTTTGTGTCAACAAGAAAGTTATTCGTCCCTAGGCAACCGATAACAAGTACGGGTAATCATTCTTGCAACTTTATATGAGGGAGCGGCATGAGCTAACATACTTTCTCTACTTGGATCATATGAACTTATGATTGGAACTCTAGTAAGAATTCGCAACTACTAAAGATCATTAAGGTCGTGAAACCCAACCATAGCATTAAGTGTCAAGTCCTCTTTACTCCCATACACCATAACCCACATATCCGCGTTTAGGCTGCTGTCACCCCCGCAACACTGACAATAAGAAAACCATGAACGTATTTCAACACCCTACAGCAATGGCCCCTCACATTTGCGCGAGAATGCGGGGCACCATAGGACAGCACTATTAATAAAATATACAATCATACCAACCAAGATCATGATTAACCCATAGGACAAAACGGATCTACTAAAACATCATAGGATAACCATAGATCATTGGGAAATAATATATGGAGCTGAGCACCATGTTTAAGCAAAGATTACAACGGGGAGAAGAGGTGTTACACCGCTGCATAGAGGGGGAGAAAGTTGGTGTTGATGGTAGCAAGATTGTTGATGTAGATCGTCGTCCCGGTCGTTGCCCCCTCCTTCTTCTTCTTCTTCTTCCTTGGCCTCCCCCTAGATGGGAGGAGAGTTCCCCCTCTGGTCCTTGGTCTCCATGGCGGCGGAGGGGCGGGAGCCCCTCCGAGTTTGGATCTCCCTCTCTGTTCTCTTATGTTTCGCGCTCCCCAGATCTGGCCGAAAACCTTTTCTTATATTCCCGGAGATCCGTAACTCTGATTGCGTTGAGATTTTAACACGATTTTTTCTGGATATAAGCTTCCTTGCGGCTGAAGTAGAGGTCCAACCAACATACGTGGTGAGCACAACCCACCACGGCACGCCTGGCTCCTCTGGCGCTCACTGGTGGGTTGTGCCCACCACGGGCCTCCGTTTGCGGTGATTCCAACTCCCAAAAATCACATATATTACAAAATAATTCTCCATGAAATTTTATTGCATTTGGACTTCATTTGATATAGATACTCTGTGATACAAAAAACATGCAGAAAACAAGAACTGGCACTTGGCACTGGATCAATAGGTTAGTCCAATAAATCATATAAAAAGTTGCCAAAAGTATGTAAAACTTGTATAATATTGGCATGAAACAATAAAAAAGTATAGATACAACGGAGACGTATCAGGAGCGAGCTAGTGTGCTTGAGACACCGGCTGTGGACTGTAGGCGACGCACCTTCTCGCGTAAGCCATAGGCGTACTATATACCGACGGTGCTCCAGGATACTTTGTGCTGCATCTCACATGGTTGGTGATAAACTGTGTGCGATCTAATTGATTTGAATTACATAATGGGGTCACAGAGGCAATGGGCGATGTTTGAATTGCTATACCTTTTATCTACAGTGAACATGCAACTATATGTGTGTCATAAAAGAATTGGAATTATTCAGGGTTCGTTTGAACATGTTATACATTATATTGGTTTTCTGGCCATTTTAGGTGCACAATTCAAAATTAAGCTACATGCACATGCTCCGGTGCACCAACATGAGTTGTAAAATCATATATGTGTCCATGGGTTTATGCTTATGTCCAATGCAAGAAATGGGGATGAAATTCGAACACCACGACACCATGGCTCTCCGGCAAACGTCGACGTACTTGCTTTTGTAATTCTAGTAAATCCAAAATTCGTCCAAAATTCGTGAAACTTGGCATGCTATCATGGAGCGGCATCAACATGTCGTGGTAAAAAATTTGTCCCATTTGGGGCAGGTTTGGGTATAAGCTTCTCATAAACCAGAGCTTCTCACAACAAGTGTGATGGTTTCGATAGGGAACTTTTCACCATTTTGGATGAAACGATATTCGTTGCCTCTTCTCGATTTCAATTTTTTTTCCTAGTGTCAACATAGAACAACAGGAGTGTTGTGTCAATTTTTGGGATTTTTCGGGGTTCGCTTGGACATTTTTATACATTAACTGAGTTTTCTATGCATTCATGTGCATACTTCAAATTTGAACTACAGGCACATGCTCTAATGCATATAAATTAGTTGAATATTCAAATATGTGTCCTTGGTTGCCTGCTTAGGTCCCATGCAAGAAATGGGAATGAATGTCGAACACCCTACCACCGTCACTCGGCCGCAAACATTGAGATAGCTGGTTTTTAAATTCTAGTAAATCCAAAGCTCGTCTAAAATTCATGAAACTTGGCATGCTGTCATGGAGCGGCATCAACATGTCGTGGTAATTTTTTTGTCCCATTTGGGGCAGGTTTGGGGATATGCTTCTCACAAACCAGAGCTTCTCACAACAAGCCTGATGGTTTCGGTATGGAACATTTCACCTTTCTAGACGAAATGATATCCGTTGCCTCTTCTCGATTTCAATTTTTTTTCCTAGTGTCAACATAGAAAAACACGAGTGTTGTCTCAATTTTGGGGATTTTTCGGGGTTTGTTTGGACATTTTTATGCATTAATTGAGTTTTCCATACATTTATGTGCATAATTCAAATTTGAACTACATGCACATGCTCTAATGCATATAAATTGGTTGAAAATTCAAATTTGTGTCCTCGGTTGCATGCTTATGAAGGAAATATGCCCTAGAGGCAATAATAAAGATATTATTTATTTACTTATTTCATGATAAATGTTTATTATTCATGCTAGAATTGTATTAACCGGAAACATAATACATGTGTGAATACATAGACAAACATAGTGTCACTAGTATGCCTCTACTTGACTAGCTCGTTAATCAAAGATGGTTAAGTTTCCTAAACATAGACATGAGTTGTCATCTGATTAACGGGATCACATCATTAGGAGAATGATGTGATTGACTCGACCCATTTCGTTAGCTTAGCACTTGATCGTTTGTTTACTGCTATTGCTTTCTTCATGACTTATACATGTTCTTATGACTATGATATTATACAACTCCCGAATACCGGAGGAACACTTTGTGCGCTACCAAATGTCACAACGTAACTGGGTGATCATAAATGTGCTCTACAGGTGTTTCCGATGGTACTTGTTGAGTTAGCATAGATCAAGATTAGGATTTGTCACTTCGATTGTCGGAGAGGTATCTCTGGGCCCTCTCGGTAATACACATCACTATAAGCCCTGCAAGCATTATAACTAATGAGTTAGTTACAGGATGCACTACAAAAAAATACACTTCCGTGATGATACGTGTTTGTCACAGTAGGTCACTTTTTTGTCATGCATGTACATCCATGACAGAATCAAGATAGTCATACCTGTGCTGTCGTAGAAGTGTTCCATGACATTACCAAAATTATCATCACGGAAGTGTCCACTTCCATGACGATAAATCGTGCGTCACAGAAGTGCTTTCGTCAAGGGTGACCGACACGTGGCATCCACCGTAACGGAACGCCGTTAAGCTATCGGGTCGGGTTTTGGATCCGATAACCCGTTAACAGCCCCGACCAATGGGGATTTTCCACGTGTAAAATCATCATTGGCTGGAGGAAACACGTGTCGGCTCACTGTTGGGACAGATGTCAACCACTCATTGGACGGAAGGCGCCTATGATACGTCGACATGTGGCACAGCCCAACAGAGGCCCATTCCTGTGAAAAGGCCGGTCCATTTGACTTGGTCAAAAGTTGGCGGGCCAGCCCATGGAAAGCCTGTTAACGGCCTGTTCGAATATAGCCCATTTACAGCCCGCTAACCCAAGGCCCGTTACACCCTATCCGAATTATGCCTAGTAGCGTCATCTGGGCCATCCAATATGATTCCAGCCCGTTTTCACTTTTGGCCCATGTATGGCCCATGATGTCTTTCGGCCCATATGAGGCCCTATGTAACTCTTGGACTACTAACGGCCCGTGGTGAAACTGGGCCATAATGAACAATGTATCACTTTACACCCATTAACGGCCCGTGGTGAAACTGGCCCGTAATGAACAGTGTATCACTTTATACCCATTAACGGCCCATTATTCCGTTGGGCCGTTTCCAGCCCATGTTATCTTTCGGCCTTCTCAGAGCCCATTTATTCTTGGGCTCATTTCCAGCATTTGTTTACTTACGGCCCGTTACTGTCATTTTCTCCTTGTGGGCCAAATTCAGCCCGTGGTTACAGTCGGCCCATTTGTGGTCCGTTAATACGTTGGGCCGATTTCATAGCGTCATCAAATACGGCCTATTAACGATGGCACGTTATGGTCGGCCCATGAACGGACGATTCCAACTCTAGCCCGTTTACGGCCATAATGCGGTCTGTTTGGCCCATGTTTGGCCAATCGATTATACGGCCCGTATAAGGCCCATTGATAATGCGGCCCGCAGAAGGCCCATTGTTTCTACGGCCCGTAGAAGGCCCATTGTTTCTATGGCCCATAGATGGCCCACTGTTTCTATGGCCAGTAGGAGGCCCAGTGTCACTACAGTAAATATTAGCCCATGGTTATTGTGGCCTAGTTTTAAAAAATAGGTTATTGCAGCCACTAGCTAACCGCGGAAAAAGAACTGCAATGACTACAAGCAAACAAATAAACAAGACAACAAGGAAATAAATAAGCAAGCAATTAACGCTAGGCTATCACGGCTATTACACATATTACATCCACTGGGCATCAAAGTTCGCCACCAGTGCAAATATAGGGAACAAAGCAGCATATCATATACACTGGTTGTCAAAGTTGGTGACCAGCGCAAATAAATGTCGCAGCAAAACAAATCCAAAACTGAAACCACTCCAGAAGATCTCAAGAAACAATATCCTGGGTACCCATAATGCTGGCAAGATGCTTAGCAAGCTTATTACCTTTCTCTTTTTTGGCGCTTAAATCCTCCAGCGCTAGCTGTTGCACCAGAAAATATGCATCTGAATTCTGCAGGGACTTCCTCAGTCCTTCAGCTTCCTGTCGCAGCACATCTGATTGATGTCTTTCAATTTGAAGTTGAGACTCAAGAAGACGAACTGATTCAGGCAATGAGTTCGAAGAGCTTGTGCCAGCAGTAGTGGCCAATAACTCGAACACTACGTCAAGACAGGACTTTTGGGTTCCCTCACTGTCGTCAAGATAGTTTTTATCAGCTTTCTTGGAGACCAACAGGGATGTCTCACTATCTTGAACCTTATTTGCATTACTTCCTTTACCATTGGATAACGTGGTACTGTTCTCCAATATTTTGTCCGCATTCTAAAAGAGAAACAAGCAGACACATCACATGTTTACCATGTTGTATATGAAACTCATTTTGGTAAATGAGTTCAGTAGTAAAGTGGACAGGATAACAGCATGAAACAAACATATATCTATGTACCATGGTCACTTTATGGTCTATGCCATTCTAGTTTTTGTTGCCAAATCAAGATAGAGACACAGTTCAAATAATATTTGTTCAAGACAAAGCAGAATAGATAGAATATAAGTGTGGGTAACTATAAAGCAATAACAACACTTATAATGTGCATGACATGAGAACATAACTGTTTATTCAATTAAAACTGAAATCAACATAGAGCAGGTTACAATAGCAAACTAGTTAAAGAAACAGGTTTAAACATACCTGTTGCGCCATTAGAGTTTCAATTCCATCCTTCAAATTTGAAAATAGTTGGTATGAGTAAATACAGTCATGCAAGAGCAAAGGAGTATGAACCATAGCTACAGAACCTGACCTAAGAACAAATCTTCTTCTCCTTTAAGTGTTGAGTTGGGATTCAGAGTGGTGGTCCTCGTGCTTTGGGAACTGCAGTTCCCTTACTAACTACTCGTGTTTGGGTGCTCTGTGGTGGAGACGGTGCTGTGTCAACTGGAACTGGGTTACTATCTGCCGGGGTTGGGGTTAGAAGGGGTGTAGCTGGTTCTCTGTCCAACTGGGTAGGGGTACAATCTGCGAGAGTCTGGGTTATGTGTGGTGGATCTGGTCCTTGGTCAAGTACAACCGTGGTTCTATCTGCATCAACTGGTAGCACTATCTTTTCTGAAGACCGTGTTGTTACTCCCTTAGATACTACCATCACGCTCTCCAATTCAAATGGCTGATAAACAAGAAAAGTAATTGAAAGTATAGACATTGTATGATAGACAGGTGCAATGGATAGTGGGGAATAAAAGAGGGCATGAAATAATTCAGATGTATGTTGTCTAACCAAACAGGATAGCATGACACAATTTCACATATATGATGGCTAACTAAACAGGATAGCATGACACAATTTCACATTATGATGGCTAACTAAAAAAGATGGAAAGACATAGTTCAAAATATGAGACTATGTAAACAGGATGACATGACATAACTATATAATGTGTTTATTAAATAGGTTGGCATGCCATAATTCACATACATTCACGGATAGAATGCCATAATTCAAAATATGATGACTGTAAACACTAAACAGGATGAGATGATATAACTATATGATGTCTTTATTAAATGGGTTGCCATGCCATAATTCAGATAGATGATGTGTATGTACTATGTAAACATGATGGCATGATATAATTCAAATATATGATTTATATAGTAAGCAAGTAAGCAGATGGCAATCCATATATGATGTAAAAACTAAGCAATGCAAGACAACATGCATGACATGGGTAATATAACCCTGCCAAGTTTGAGCATAGACCTCGGGGGGAAAATAGGACTAGTCATTAGTCTCTGAATCCTCCTCTGAGGAGCTCTCTGTAACCAGCAAGATGTCTGCTTAAGCAGCTAGCATTGTCTGCTCTGAATACCTTGTTTTCATTCCAGATACTTCCATCACCGCTTCAAATAGCTGATGCATAGGAAGAGTAGTTGAATATACAAACATTGTCGCCAAATGGAACACGTAATACAAAAAAATGATAGCATGATATAATTCACATACATGATGATTGGCTAAACAGCATGGCATTGCATAATTCACATATATAATACCTTTGCAACAAGATAGCATTCTATAATTCACATATATATAATGTCTTGCAACAAGATGGCAATGCATAATTCACATATATGGTAATTAGACACTGTCGGCCTTCTGGGAACGAGGGTCCCCAGACTTGCCTGCCCGCGGCCTGCGGCGTGGCTAAAAGGGGGCCCAGCGCGGCCCATCTTCACCAACACAAACCCAAGACCCTCGTGAGGGGCCAAGCCTCGCGGGGCAGACGACGCGGAGCTTCCTCAGGCGCGGCCTCGTCAGGCTGGCTCACAAGGAGGCGGAGAGATCAAGGCGGGGTATCTCATGAGGTGCCCGTGATGCAGGCCATGACGACCGGGGGCACCAGGCGGGTGCCAGCCCGCGCAGCGTCCTCCCTTCCTCTTTGGTGCAAAGGGGGCAAGCGCAGCCGTGGAGTACCGAGGCATCAGGCAAAGGTTGCCATTTCGGTGCAACGAGACCAAGACCAGGAGGACTACGGGATGGAGGTCACCGTGGAGCCCAAGGCAGCGTCCTCACCAGAGCTTTGCGTAGGCGAAGACTACTTTTGTCAGGATAGTTGATACTAGCTGTCCCCCTTCAAATTAGCCCTCCATTGTTGGCTCCCTTCCCGCTCGATATTTGGGAAGAGGACCAGGGCCTCTAAATAGGACCAGCCACCCACAGAGCAAGAGGAACACGGAGGGACAGAGAGACGGAGCAAGAAGATCAGAAAGAGAG
>NC_057806.1:363312256-363321440 GCF_018294505.1 Triticum aestivum | reverse complement strand
CTGTTCTTCCTTGTATTGTTCATCATCATCAGCCCAAGAGGCAATCAACCACACCACACACTGGAGTAGGGTATTACACCACAACGGTGGCCCGAACTAGTATAAACCCTGTGTCTCTTGCGTTGTTCTTTCCTTAGTTCAGATCCTAGCAAGGCGGAGGGGTGCAGGTAGGTAGGAGGCGAAATCTCCGCGCGCACCCCAGTGTTCAAACCTCAAGGGTCTGCCGGAACCCAAAGTCCGACATTTGGCGCGCCAGGTAGGGGTGCGCCGGGATTCGTCTTCCACCACCCTGTTCTCCTCCGACCATCACGCCCATGTCTGACGCTCGTCGGGCCCACGCCGAGCGCCGGGCCGCGCTCGCTTCCCGCGTCGCCCAGACGGCCCCTGTCGGAGGCCGACCTCGCTGTTCCCCGTCACCTGCCGTCAACGCCGCCACCGGCCCGGCGAGGGACGAGCATCAAGCATCGTGCCAGCATCCGTCCGTGCGGCAAGACGGCCGCACCGCAACCCCCTCGCTCACCCCAGCTGGTTCTTCGTCCCGCGCGCTCCGCGCGCCCATGGAGGCTCGGGCTGCACTCATCGCGGCGAACGAGCTCCTGCACTACCGTCCCGTCGACGACGTCTACGAAGAATGGCTCGACCGTGTCGCCGAGCTTGTCCGCGCCGTAGGGGGCTCTCCTGCGCCGTCCATTCCGCTGCACCGCACCCCGCCCCGCGCGGGCAGTGAAGCCCCGGCAGCGCCCAGGCCGCCTCCTCCTCAGGAAGGCGCATGGCCCCTGGGCGGAACCCGCTCCATCAGGCGCCGACGCAGCAAGAGTAGAGCTGTCAAGAAGTCCCTCGCCCGCAGGAAGCTGCCCGAGCGCTCCCTGCTCCAGCACGTCACGACCATGCTCCTGCTCCCGCGCGTCAGGACCCCGGGCTGCTCCCAGCTGCAGCGCGTGGGGACATGCAAGACCAAGTTCCCCGTCATCCAAGGCCTCCCATGGCCACAGCAGGCTTCCGCGCCTTCACCGCCGAGCTACGCAATGTCGCGTGGCCCGGCAAGTTCAAGCCAGACCTGCCTCCTCGCTACGACAGCACGGCTGACCCTGCGGAGTTCCTCCAGCTCTACGAGCTGGGCATCGAAGCTGCCAACAGAGACGAGAAGGTCATGGTGAACTGGTTCCCCATGGAACTCAAGGACGGGGCCCGCACCTGGCTCCTGAACCTGGCTCCATGCACAATCTCCTCCTGGGATGAGATGCGCACCCGCTTCATCGCCAACTTCCAAGGCACTCGCGACCGGCCACCCGCCATGAGCGACATGCGCCGCATCAAGCAACAGCCCGGGGAGACCCTGCAGAAGTACATCCAGCGCTTCAACAGCGCGTGCCTCAAGATTCCCAAGGTGACTGAGGAGGCCATCATCTCGGCCTTCTCCGACGGCGTGCGTGACATCAAGATGAAGGAGGAGCTGGCGATGCATGAAGACTTGTGCACCTCCTTGGAACTGTTCAACCTGGCAACCAAGTGTGCCAGGGCCGAGGAAGGGTGTCTCTCCCTCCTCGGGCTGCCTGCCGCAGACCCAGAAGAGAAGAAGCCCAAGGCCAAGGATGTGAAGCGCAAGGGGGCTGCCGTGCTCGCGGCAGAACCAGACACCAAGCGGGGCAGAGATCAGCCCGAACCTTCCAAGGGCAGACGGTACTGTGTGTAACACGACCTCCACACCCACAACACCAACGAATGTCAAGAGCTCCGAGCCGTGCGAGAAGGAAGGATCGGCCGTCGCCCTGACCGCAGTGACCGGGGCTACGGCCGAGGAGGAGGAAGGAACGCAGGACGCTGGGAAGACCGTGGCCCGCGCCAAGGGTAGCACGATCAACCTCGCGAGGATCGCTAGCAAGACCCGCCTCGCGAGGGAGGCTGGAGAGATCAGCCTCGCAAGGGAGACTGGAGGGATCAGCCTCGCTAGGATCGCCCGCAAGGCAACGTAGGCCTCCCACCGCTGCCGCCGCAGCCAAGGAGAAACAAGGACCACCAACAGGACGAGGGGGCTGGGGGCTTCTAGGAGCCGCGCGCGATCGCCTGCATCTTGGGCGGGGCACAAGCCCCAGCCTCTCAACGCATCTTCAAGCAGTTCGCCCGCGAAGTGAACGCAGCCCTCCCCAGGCTCGAAGCCACGCGCCCTCTCAGGTGGTCGGCGTGCGCCATCACGTTCAGCTCAGCAGATCAGCTCAAGTGTGCGGCTATAGACGGAGTTCTCCTGATGCTTTGTTCCCCAATCATCAGCAACGTGGTGGTCACCAAGACCCTCATCGATGGCGGGGCAGGGCTCAACATCCTGTCCGTGGAAACATTCAACAACCTCCAAGTGCCCTACAGCCAGCTTCAGCCAACCAAGCCTTTCTCCGGTATCACCGACGGCTCCACGGTCCCGATTGGGCAGGTCCGCCTCCCTGTCACCTTTGGAGCACGCGACAACTACCGCACCGAGCTTATCGACTTCGACGTCGCTCACATTCGCCTGCCGTACAACGCCATCCTTGGGTACCCAGCGCTGGCCAAGTTCATGGCCGTAACTCACCACGGCTACAACATCCTCAAGATGCTAGGAAGAGGCGGGGTCATCACGGTGCCATGTGAAGAGAAGGACGCGTTGTGTTCCCTGGAACGAGCCTTTCAGGCCGCGTCACTGGAAGACCCGGATCATGGAAGCAGGAGGCCTCCCGAGACCACCCCTAAGAAGAAGAAGACATCGTCCGGCCCGACCACTCAGGAGGCAGGCCCCTCTGGGCCCATGCCTGCCTAGGGGGAACCTCCTTCCATCGCATAGGAAGGCGCACCCGGCGCCCTCCTCAGGCAGGGCTCGGGGGCTCTCCCCTGGGGGGCCACCGACCTAGCCAGGGTCACGAGGGAGGCGCTTGGGCACCACATGGAGGCGTGTTTCGAAGCACGTTTCCCTCAAGAAGGAGCAAGGCAAGGAGACCCAGACCCTCAGGAGTTTTTCAGCAAGGCCATTCAGGAGCTTCAGGAGTCAAGAGTCATGAAAGGCGGTCGCCACCTACCAGCAGTGGCTCCCCATCCAGGAGAGGATGGTGGGCTGCGCGTCTGCATCGACATACCAAGGCTCAACCGAGTCGCCTCTCTGGAGTGCCTCTGGCCCTCGCGAGTGGGGCGCTGCGGAGGCCCACCCCACAGCTATGTTCGCATGCCTTACGGCTTGCCGAACGCGGCTGACACGTACCAGCGCCTCATGAGGGGCATCACGGAGGCACGAGAGGCAGGGCATTCCGCAGCCCTGGCAGGGATGGAGATGGCCCGTGAGGAGCCGCCAGCGCCTCCGGAGCCTCCCGAGGCCCCTGGGCCTGGGGGCTCGTGAGGATCGGCTCCCGCAGCCCACCGAGCCTGCTACATCAACGCTCCTTCGTCCTCAACGTCATCAGGTGACATCTTTCAAGTTTCCACTTCCAGCTGGGAGCTCCCCCCAGGGCTGCATTATTCCCAGGCCGCGTGGGTCCGTCCCTGCGGCATGTATCCCTTTTTATTCCATGTTGTTATCTTACCTTGTTGGGGGCGCCCCTCAGGCTGCATGATCCCCAAGCCGCTCGGGCCTGACCCAGTAATGTCCGCATTCCCAGCATCTATTTGAATGAATCCACTCCTTTGCGGCTAATGTGTTTTACCCAGTTGCCTGCTCAGCCGTCGCCAACTAACGGAGCTGCTCCCAAACAGCACGACACTTGCGCATGGGTCCATCCCTGCAACGCCGACAAACCTGGATGGCTGAGCTCTGGCCGCGGCAGCCCCGCATAGCGTCACCTCGTCAAGCCTTCAGTGCCTCACTACCCCTCGGAAGCAACCAACGGCTGACTGTCAATTGTCATGGAAACCCCTTGTTTTTTCTATGATGGACCTGCAGGACCACCTGAAGGGGGCTGCGTCAGGCGAG
This sequence comes from Triticum aestivum, assembly GCF_018294505.1. Taxonomy (NCBI): domain Eukaryota; kingdom Viridiplantae; phylum Streptophyta; class Magnoliopsida; order Poales; family Poaceae; genus Triticum; species Triticum aestivum. The sequence continues at coordinate 363,317,512 of NC_057806.1, read as the reverse complement.
GCCCTTGCGGTGTCTCCTTCGCTCTCGTCCGCGCAAACCGCTTGCACGTTAAAGGGGGGTGCCTGAGCATCGCGACTCAGGGCTCCTACTGGCTCTCCAGCCCTCACCCTCTGGCCTTGACCACGGCATCGCGACCTGGCATACCAGCGACGGCTGAGACTTGCTCGAGGGCTGGGACCCGAGGACGTAGAGCAGAAAGGGGAGCAAAGGCGAGAGGGGAGAGACACACGAGGACCTCGCCGAGCAACCTCGCGCCTGCCGATGCACGGACCCGGCGACACACTAGAGAGCGGCCCCTGATCCTCGAGATAAGTCATCACGTGGAAGTGCAAGCTGCCGTGGCACCATCCCCGCACCTAATGCTACCCCGTGTTAGCGACGCCGCTCTCCTTTCTCACCAAACAACGGCTGCTTGGGCGCCAAAGGGGACCTCCTGAGCATCGCGACTCAGGGGCTCTTACCGGACTCCGGGTCGCTCACCTCCTGGCCTTGACGACGGCATTGCGACCTGGCATACCAGCGATGGCTGAAGCCGCCTTGGGACTGGGACCTGTCGGCGCAGAGCACCAAGCCCTCGTGAGGCTCGAAAGGGAGGACTGAGCTAAGACGGAATGAGCAACTCGCGCAATTCTACGACAAGGGTTATACTAACAAAACAGGATCACAGGCAGCTTACAAGCCCCCACGGGGTGTGTTCTTGATTCCTCGCAGGGAAAAGATCCTAAAGAGACACAAACTACGCGCGACCCTGCAAAAGACGCCATCATCAACAGTGGGTCGTCAAGCACCAACGCCAACCCCATCCAGATCAGAGTCGGCGGCTGCCTGACGAGCCCGCCTTGCTCTAGGAGCGGCGCCGGCTCGGGGGCTCGTAGCTATCATCGCTCGTCTCCGAAGTCGCGAAGAGCTCACCGGAGTCGCTGGAGCCTCCGACGCCTCCACCACTTGAGGAGCCGCCAAGGGAGCGGTTGGCGGGCCCAGTCCTCGTCGCGGCAGGGTCCGGGCCACCTTCCCCGGGGCAGCACTCCAGTCGGCGCCCGCTTGCATCGAAGACCTTGAGGATCATCACCGAAGCGCCGTCGTAATCCAAGTGGACCGCGAAGACACCCCTCACCCTGCAAACCCGGGCGATCTCTCTCCAGCCCCGAGTCATGAAGACCTCACCCGGGGCAACGACCGCGACCTCTGCCTCGGTCGCGAGGGTGCTGCAGCCGGCGTGCTGCAGCCAAAGCTCCAGGGACTCCCCCTGCGGGGTGATGGAGGCGAAGAAGGGAGGAAGGCGGATCCAAGACTGAAGAGGAATGGCGACGTGGAGCACGAACTCTTGGGAGGAGCCCTCAGTGTGAACCCCAGGGGGGACGACCCACACCTTCGTGACCCGGCGGTGCCGCTCATGGCGGTCAGCATCAGCTCCTTCGGGGCCCTCGACGTGGGCGTACAATGGCAGCGGGAACCCCGGCGGCACCCGCTCGCACCAAGGACTTGACACCACCTGAAGGGCCCCTTCGTCCAGGCCATGGGGGACGAGTCGTTTCTTCGGCGGAAGTGGGTCTGGCTCCTCTCGGGGAGCTTTTCCTTTCTCTGTCGTCGAGAACCGGTGGATCAGAGCCATCACAGCAAGACTGAGCAAGGATCAGGAAGAAGGAGAAGCAAGGAGGGACGGACTGGAAGGGCGCGCTGCCCCGTACTTATGGCCGGCGAAGGCCAACCACCGATCTCCATGACTACAGGTAATCATGACCCACTTTGCACGAAGGGACTTGCCCAATCCACGCAGTTGCCAAGGCGCCATGGTGAAGTGGAGGCGCCCACGTCCAGTCAACCGCCACGCGGTGCCCAAGGCCGCAGGCTGTTAGGGCCCGCGGTGCTTCGCTCTTGCCCTTCCGCCTCCCTGCACGGCCAAGTCCGGGCACGCCTTGGGCCCGGGGGCTACTGTCGGCATTCTGGGAACGGGGGTCCCCAGACTTGCCTGCCTACGGCCTGCGGCGTGGCTAAAAGGGGGCCCAGTGCGGCCCATCTTCACCAACACAAACCCAAGACCCTCGCAAGGGGCCAAGCCTCGCGGGGCGGACGACGCAGAGCTTCCTCAGGCGCGGCCTCGTCAGGATGGCTCACGAGGAGGCGGAGAGATCAAGGTGGGGTACCTCACGAGGTGCCCATGACGCAAGCCATGACGACCGGGGGCGCCAGGCGGGTGCCAGCCCGCGCAGCGTCCTCCCTTCCTCTTTGGTGCAAAGGGGGCAAGCGCAGCCGCGGAGTACCGAGGCATCAGGCAAAGGTTGCCATTTCGGTGCAACGAGACCAAGACCAGGAGGACTACGAGACGGAGGTCACCATGGAGCCCAAGGCGGCGTCTTCACCAGAGCTTTGCGCAGGCGAAGACTACTTTTGTCAGGATAGTTGATACTAGCTGCCCCCCTTCAAATTAGCCCGCCATTGTTGGCTCCCTTCCGGCTTGATATTTGGGAAGAGGACCAGGGCCTCTATAAATAGGACCTGCCACCCACAGAGCAAGAGGAACACGAAGGGACAGAGAGACGAGGCAAGAAGATCAGAAGGAGAGAGAGAGAGAAAGGTGACTGAGCTTCTCCCAGCAGTTCATCACCCCAGCCAAGAACAAACCCTCGCGAGGCTGTTCTTCCTTGTATTGTTCATCATCATCAACCCAAGAGGCAATCCACCACACCACACACTGGAGTAGGGTATTACACCACAACGGTGGCCCGAACCAGTATAAACCATGTCTCTCTTGCGTTGTTCTTTCCTTAGTTCAGATCCTAGCAAGGCGGAGGGGTGCAGGTAGGTAGGAGGCGAAATCTCCGCGCGCACCCCAGTGTTCGAACCTCAAGGATCTGCCGGAACCCGAAATCCGACAGACACTGAACAGGTGGCATTCACACAAAGCATGTCTAAACTAATCAAATGACATAGCAATGCGAGACACCATACGCACGATATGAGCAACATAACCCTGCCAAGTTAGAGCATACACCTCGGGGGGAATAGGACTGGTCATCCGTCTCTGAATCCTCCTCTGAGGAGCTATCCGTAACCAGCGAGATATGCGCTTCGTCAGATAGCATAGTCTGCTCTGAAGACCTTGTTTCCACTCCAGAATTTGCCATCACCGTGTCAAATGGCTGATGCACACGAAGAGCAGTTGAATGTAATAACATTGTTGACAAATGTAATATGTAACGAAGAAAGGATGGCCTGATATAATTTACATATAAGATGACTAGCTAAGCAGGATGGCATTGCAAAATTCACATATATGATGTCTGGCTAAACAAGATGGCATTTCATAATTCACATAAACGATGAATAAACTAAACAGATGGCATTTGCACAAAGGATGTCTAAACTAAGCAGATGACATATTTGATGTATAAAGTAAGCAATGCAAGACACCATATGCATGATATAACCAACATCAGCATGCCAAGTTAGAGCGAATACCTCAGGGGGTAAATAGGAGTTGTCTTCTCCTTCTGAATCCCTCTCAGAACAGATATCTTCCTCTCGATTACAATCCGAAATGCGTGGAGGGGGGGCTGCCTTTGCACCTACCATGGAGGGACGTCTGCATGAAATTTTATTGCCACACAAGGCTCGTCTCTTTTGCTCTATATGTTCAGTTCCATTGTTTACAATAACTATCATGCATAGGAATAAAAGATAGTGAGATTATGTAAGGAGTGCATGCAGAAATCCAGAGTGATGGTAGCAACCTGTGGATAGACCCAAAACCAATAATAGCAGGCAGATAATGGCTTCAGTTAAAAAATACAGATAATGGCTTCTTTACTGTTTGTTTCCCACCCAACATGAAACTCATAGTAGACACCGGAGATTAACCAGATAGTAGATAGATACTATTGATAGAGGCCCCGATATGTACCCCACAACCATTTAAAAACTCAGATTTGACCATTAGTTTGGAGCTGACTCAGAGTCTAATCGGTGAACAGGACGATAAAGTAGCATGTAATATTAAGCGATGCATAACGTAAGCAGACACGAAAGAGTGCGACCTCTCTTGCGGACCTGTGTAGTCCTCGAGGTCATCTGCTCGGTTGATGATGGTAGTGCAGTTTTCATGGCTGCCAGCGGCGGGGAAGAAGATCTGAGGCGGTGAAAGATAGTCTGGAGGCCGGATCCCTGCTGTGCTGGACCCTTCTGTCGTTGGAGCAGCTGAGCTAGGGTGGACGACGACGCAGCAGGAGCGGGACAAACCACGCAAGGTTGTCTTTGACAACTATCTGTAAGAGAAGTAATTCTGTAATGGCTCGTTTGAATTGGAGGATTACAACAATGCAGGGATAGGAAATAGACAGGAATAGGATAGGAATGCACGTGCAAAACAGAGAATTTAAAAACATAGGATTTTTGCCAATCTGGGTGTTTGATTCACGACAATTGGAAGATCATAGGATGCAAAGAAGCATGGTGAGATTAAGTCAAACCACAAGAAAATGTACGGTTATAATGCTATTATGCTACTATCTCTTAGTCTTGTGCTTCATGAATAGGAATTTGAAAAGGAGGACAAGTGAAAATTAAAATTCCTATGTTTTTTCTTTCAAGGAGACACTAAAGGAACAAATCTGTGTGCTCAGTGGAAAATATATATAACATGTAGAGTAAAAAAGAGATGCAACAAGTGTACAACCTCTTTGGCGAAGCCATGTCGATCTCAGCGTGATTGGGTTGGCCGGTGAGGATGCTTCGGCTGACTTGGCTGTTGGAGGAGGGGAAGAAGATCTTAGGCGTCTGAAGATGGAGCCCGAGGTACTGCTCCGCTGTGATGGAGGGTTTCGTCATTGGAGCACCTCCGGTGAGTTGTACGACGCCGAGGTTGAAGCAGGACAAGAGAGACACCGAACAACGTTAACCTGAGTGGAATTCTAATAGCATCTCCAATACATGACGTAAAATACATAACCACAAAGTGCTAGATGTAAAATACATCAGCCGCTCATCTCTGAACTTAACTGTCGAAACTGAATTTAACTGTTGAAACTGAACTTAACTGTCGAAACTGAATTTTGCTGTCGAAACTGAATTTTGCTGTCGAAACTAGACGCACTAGCAAGGTGAGGCTACACGTCGGTCGACTGACTTTTTCATCTCTGGTCAGTCGATTTTGCAGCCGTTGGATACGAAATCAAGGGCCTGCGGTTCATCTTCAACCTCCACCCCCTTGAGCCGGCCAAACAGCAGCCCCGCCGCCGCCCGCGGTGCGCCGCCCCGCCC
>NC_057806.1:363308751-363311871 GCF_018294505.1 Triticum aestivum | reverse complement strand
CTCCGGCGATCCCCACGCCACCGCCCCGCCAACGCTCCGCCACCGCCGGCGACCACCACCCACATCCTGAACCCTAAGATAGATGGTGGGGTACCTCTCCGGCGAGCCCCCCTTCCCGCTGCGGCTGGTTCTTCCTTCACCCCGGCGGCATCGGAGTGAAGTGTAGCTAAATCGAAGCAGCATCGCAAGCAAGAGCAAGAGCGAGAGCAGCAGTGCAAGCAAGAGCAATAGCAAGAGCAGACCAGGCAGGGGACCGAGAGCAAGAGCAGAGCAGCAGCGCGAGCGAGAGCTAAAGCAGTAGCAGGTCCTACTGATGTGGACGTCGCCGCCGAGGGAGCGACGCCGTGGAGGAAGTGGCAGGCGACGCCGCCGTGGATGGAGCCGCGCCGTGTCGGCTCGGGACCGAGCGCAGGCAGCACCGTGAGATCGAATCAAGAAGAAAATGTGGCGATTAGTGTACAACCTCTTTGGTGGCGCCGATTAGGCCGCAGCTTCATCCGAGGAAATGGTGATGATGATGCTCTTCCCGTGGTGCAGGTGAAGACGGCGGTGTGGGAATGGAGTTGGCGCGAAAGACGAGGGGAACGTCGGGGCGGCTCCTTGGAGGTGGAGGACGGTGTGGCTGAACCGGTGGGACGATGAGATCGACGACGGATCCTCATCCGGTACGGTGGATGAGGGACGTCGAGGTGTTGATTTGGACGACGTTGTCGGGGAAGAGGCTCCGGCTGGGTGACGGACGGAGCAGGGTGTGGGGTTTCATCACAGGTTTTCGCGGCCTCGGTGTACGAATGAGTGGGCAGATGGGATGGCAGTGGGGAACCATGGCTTAGAGACGCGCTTGTCCGAAATGTGGGGTAAGTTACGAAAGTACCCCCACCGATTTGAGGCGGTTCTTTCGGTTCAGGGGTACCACGGGCATTTCGCGTGTCGGGATTTCACAGGAGGTGGGAGTTTTCGCGCGCGTTGTAATTTCGGAATAGCGAGGCGGGGGTTGAGATGGAGGGAGTTGTCGGAGCACAACGAGACAAAGATATATCTTAAATATTTCGGGCTAACAAGGCGCGGGTTGAAATTTCCGGACAAGCCCAACGTGTACTGTACCAAATCAATGCGCCCTACAAATGTCATTCAAAACTTTGAATTCATGTTATGTTCAATTAAAATATTTCACTACGTGTATAATGCATGCAACCTACTACTCAAATGAACATTTTAGTGCATTCCAAACGTATATACTACCGCTTCAATATGAACTAAATTTGAATTCGTTTCTCTATTTGAATAAGATCTACAGTAATGATTGTTGTGAAGTCAAAGCATTTGAATTCGTTTCTCTGTTTTAATAAGATCTACAATCATCATTATTGTCAAGTTAAACCATCGTTTGTGTATTATCTTCACAGCACACCACATGATTAGTCTCGAGTTACATATGAACTATGTGTACTATATGAACTCGAACTAGATTTTTTGAATCCATTTTATTTTGATTTCAAATCACATTACATTTCTAGCTCTAGCTAGATCTTCATAATCTAAACCATGTCTCATATGTATAATGTGTTTATCACATTATGTATGGTGCCCCGCCCCATACGCAAGTATTTAGATGTGAGTTGCAAACATCACACATTACCACAAATTCAAATAAAATGTGAGAATGTTCGATATATAGTATTGTTTAGATTGTTTGATATTTAGTTGTAAGCTGCAAATGCCACACATTATCAAAAATTCAAATAAAATGTGAGATTGTTTGATGTATAGTATGGTTTAGATTGTTCGGCATTTAGCTGTGAGTTGCAAACACCATGCATTATCACATTATGGTATAACATGTGCACATCACGTGTATCACCGCTATATTCATGCATGCAATGTATAAAACACTATGATCTCCTATTCAAATATATGAATCCGCTTTCATGTCAAATTATGATCTTTGTTAGTCTCTTACACCCACACAATCCTCTAACCTTTGTAGCTACCACTAACTTTCTCTCGTGCATGCATACGCCCTCCTAGCCCTCCCCCTCCCTCGGCATTCTATCCACCGAGCACATTCATTTTTTTTAGGTTGTTCTCCCAGAGTCTCCACAACTCCTTTCCGACACACACCGATCGATAAACCTCTCCAGCGATGCCTGCCTACAACATAAAAACACACCTTCAATCTCCTCCTTTATGTGTCCTTGCCTCGTGTCTCTCATACGGTCAGACACACGTGTAAACTCTCACCCCTCTTTTCATCGCTCTCTCACAAACGCACACTCCTCCCCCTATCTAGCTAGTAGTTGGGCCTCTCGCACCACCTCCTAGCTCCATTCTCTCTGTCTATCCGTCTCGCTGGGCCTTATTAGCCTCTAACAACTGGACGTACACCAACCGATCTCCCGCTATACATATAGATAGCTAGGTCCTTATAACTCGTTTTTACCCACACGTCAATCGATCTACCTCATTAGTTGTGTCTCTCCCTTCCTCCGACAAACAACAATTGATCTGCCGATCTAGTTAGGTTTGCTTACCAAACACATGGTTCCCCTTCATCATCCATGGATGCGTCCCGACAGATCTATCACGCACAGGCACACACAGAAACACATCCCCACTCTTATTGATAACATTGCAGTTCCACCCTCAGTTTGTCTAGTAGGCCTCCCCCACCATATTCGAGAAGCAACTCCATCACCCATCCAGCACTCTACCCCTCTCCCTACCTCTCCCTCCCTCTCTCTCTCTCTCTCTCCTCTATCTCTCTCCCATCATATTTCCCATCCTTCAGTTATGTATGGATGTCGACCGATCTCCCTCAAGACATAGCTAGGTCTCTCCTTCTCAACACATATACGAGTCGTTCTACTTCTATAGTTAGGCCTCTGCCTACCCCTCCCACCACCCCCTCCCCCCACACACACTGATACATCGAGCGCTCTAGTCATGTCTCCCTGCCACACACAAACGACGTGTGCCCTCTAACGTTCCGGTAGGCCAGTCGCCCTATATCTTTGACTTGTACACACACACAATTTCGATGGCTCTCTTCATCGATCTCGCACCCACCCACTTCATCCTCTCTTCGACTCTATTGATAGCTATGACCCCTCCCTCTCTTCT
>NC_057806.1:363277112-363308362 GCF_018294505.1 Triticum aestivum | reverse complement strand
AAAACACCCACGAACATGGTTTGTATCTCTCACACACACCCACGTAGGTGGGGAACGTGCACGAAGAGAAGAGGTGCATGCACGGCGCACGTACTCCCGTCTCTTTCCCAACCACACCCGCGCGGGTACACACTGGAGCTCATTTTTGTATGAAAAAGGCAGTCCACGTGGTAATTTGGCACGTGGACTGGTTGTCCACTTGGTGGAGGGAGGATCGTCTACCACGGGTGAACAAACAAATTGCGACTTGACGTGTTTTGTTAAAAAAAAGAGGCAAACCATGTGGGGCCTACCTTAGAGGCAAGGCTCTATACACTGGAGTACTTTTGATGTGTCTCGTCAACTCGCAGAACGAGGAGAATCTTGCTTAGTACGCCGTCTCCCCCGCCCACGGGCGTGGTGGCTCGCAGGATGAGGTGAAGCTTGCTTACTACACCTTACGCCCGCTCCCTTGCCCATGCGCGCGGTCGCTCACAGGACGAGGAGAAAATTTTACTACTCCCTCCATTTACTCCTCGTCCCTACTACCTTGGTTATAGAGATTATGTCATATTGTTTGGAATATATATGTCCTTTAGTAGATTTCAATATGAACTACTAGTACATACTCCAAACACTGATGTATATAGACGTATTTTAGAGTGTAGATTCACTCATTTTGCTTCGTATGTAGCACTCTCCCTCGCCCCTCGACCCTCACCCACGTGGTGGACGTGCAGCAATTCATTCGGTCTCATATAGCCAGAATGATATATATTGCACTACCATTATTGCTTGACTTCCTGAAGAGGCGAAGAGCCAATCGCAAGGTCAATATTTTGGAGATGCCAAGCGCAAGGTTATAGGAGAACAAGTAGTAGGTGATGCGTCATTTATAAATAAAGTTTTTTTCTTCAGTGGCATGTACGCAATATGATAGCTTCATATGGAGAGAAAAGGAGTACATAGTCAGGACGGGCCAGCCTACACGGTTGCTTGCTGGGGTTGCTCTCTTCACACTCTCTCGCACAAAACGACTGTGGCCACATCTCTAACATCCCGGCGGATCACGTCCGCTTGGGGAAGGGGTGGATGCTTAGTGTAGATGCGGTGGTCGTCGCCGATAGCGAAAACCCACTGTCGGCACGTCCCGATCAGGGGTCCCCGCCGTTCTCTCTCACAAAACCGGTGAGGTTGCCTTCGTCCCTTGCTCACTGCCGCGACGTGGGCAGTTGCCACCTCCCGCGGCCCTCCTCAAGGTTGAGCTACGTCCCTTAGGTACAACTCCCTTTACAGCCGGCTTGCACCACTGCTCCAGCTGCCCACATCACTCCCTGTGGATATTTCTCTACTTCTTTGCCCTGCACATACCTCTACTGGCTTCTACGTACTGTATTTGTGATGAGTTTATGTCTCATCAATTAGTCCCAGTAATCTTATTCTAATCACGCTTGTTCCATTTCTTTGCCACAGGGATGCTCATCTTGATTTTGGTGAAACTGCACAAAATGATTCGATGGTAAAAAGGTTGCAAACTTCATTTATTAGGAAGCTCGAACGTTGCCAGCAAATTGAAGCCTGGTCAGGGTTCACGGTTCAAGGGCTAGGGACTGCATGGATCGTTTTTTTTCTTTAGCTGCCTCTGTTCCAAAATAAGTGTCAACTTTAGTAGTAGTACAACTTTGTACTAAAGTTTTCACAAAGTTGAGAAACTTATTTTGGAACGGAGGGAGTACATATTTGCTATGATCTGTCAATCATTGAGATGCAATAGCATGCATGTTAGTCTCCTTTGTATTTGATGAAATGTTGCAACGGGCAACCTTGGACGCAAGATACATGTAACAGAAGCTGGAAGCTTCATAGCATTGTACAAATTTATCTCGCTGATAAATTACAGTACGTACTATACTAGTACTTCCTCCGTTCCTAAATATAAGTCTTTGTAGAGATTTCACCATGAACCACATGTGGATGTATATAGATGCATTTTAAGTGTAGATTCATTCATTTTGTTTCGTATGTAGTGGAATCTCTACAAAGACTTATATCTACTAGTAATAGCTAGCCCCCACTACTAGGAATTCTCTATCCCCTTCTTGAGCCACGTCATCAAAATTGATGTAGCCGTTAGATGAAGTAAATCAGTCCATAATATCCGTCTGATCTTGACGTTGAGAGGTTTCGCACGAAGCCACATGCAAGCATGCAGAAATACCGTGCCACATGCATGTGAGTGGGTTTTAAATCACATCAACATGTCTGCATGCAAGCATGCACCGGTAGCATGCATGTAAGTGAGCTTTTAAGTCCCATTAACATGTCAAAAAGAAAAATATAATCCCATTATGCAGTAGGAGTTCAGGAGTTGGCTGATCTTTTTTCCTTACATGGGATGATCTAAATGATGATGGGAGTTTATTTAGTTTGGCTACCACATTTGTCATGCGGTTATAGAGTTTTTTTTGTTCTATGAAATCGATAATTTTGCGCAGAGAGATATACCGCTGTTCCGCGCCAACACGCGGGGACGCATCTAGTAATATTTAGGAACGGAGGGAGTACCATGTAGAGAGTTAGGTGTCGCATGGTGATAGTAGTGTGAGGTGGGCCATGTAATCACTGAGCCTGCGTGTTTTCACTCCTCTTGCACGCCTTCGCTGTAAGAATGGAGAAAATTGTAATCTAGTAGTAGTAGTAGTATACCTCCTTTCGCCGAAAGCGTGGGACATCCAGCAGTCCTACCACCTCAGTAATAAAGACCAATGAGCCATCAAATCACATAGACCCAGCAGTAAGTTGGACGGACGAAGCAACCATCACTCTTGCGCCAGTGAGAGGTCGCGTCCGCTCTGCTCGGGCATGAATGCGACACCGATTCTTTGGAGCGGCGCTGACCGTTTCGGGCGGGAAGCGCGCGCGGGCGATGGAGGGGCTTTGGGTGGGCCAGGCTGGTTAGGAGCGGGCGTGGCAGCTGTCCGCATGTCCCTACCGGACACGCCCGGAAACGAGAGGATGCACCGACTCTCGCGGCTAAAATCGTACACTACACAACATCTCTCTGTAGGAGTAGGTCGATCTATTGCTCTCTCTAACACACACATGGTGTTAAACACACACACACACACACACACATGCACGCACCTTGGTCCCGTTGCACCTTCTAACATGACTTATTACACCTAAATGGAGGGAGTAGTAAGTATACGAGATACGGTGGCACACTGACTTAAGTCGAATAAAAGTGGCCAAAATTTGTGTGCATGTTATAATAAGGATTCACTTAAAATAGTACGTGAGCGAACAGAGGGATCAATTGGACAGTGTTCCCGAGCAGTAGCGAGATGTGTGAGGTAAGATACACCGCTGGCGCTTTTAATTTTTCTTATTAATTTGTTTGTTTCACCCTCTGACTGGTGGGACCCAACATACTACATGGAGAGAGGTAAGGTGACTAAGGCTGCATTATTTCTGCACCACTGTGGATAGTCTTACCACCAAAGCCACATGACACGATTATGACTGAAATCCCAATGACTCCCACACACACAAAAAAACACACGGCATGCTTGTCACACGAATGCAGGAATGTATAAAAGGTTATTTCCCTCTCGTTGAACATAACGGGAGGGTTGTGTAGCTGGTTAGCCTGTTCGCTCACTCTCTTGCCCTCTCCCGCTGGAGCCTCAGCGCTTGTAGTTGCTCTCTTCACACTCTCTCGCCCTCTCCAGATGTAAACAAGACTTCGTTGGCCTCTCTCTCCCCTCACTACTGCTCAAAGAGCCGGCAGGATTCGTCCGCCGGGAAGGGAAGGAGGCTTAACGATGTCGCCGTCGGTGAGGGACTACCGGCGCAGCTGTTCACTTTCCACCCAGCGGCGGCGCGGGAGGGCCTCCGACGCCTTCTTCTTTGCCGCTGTCCCGTCGCCCACCGAACCACACCCCAAGAACCTTAAGGTATAATTTACTTAATCCACATGCATTGCTCTAGCTGCATGTATACCATGAATCTAGGTCGTGGTTCAAAGAGGAAAGGAGTGGGGGAAAGTAGTGGGAAAAGTTGTATATAGCATGAATCTAGGACGTGGTTCAAAGAGGAAATGAAGGGGGAAAGTTGTATAGCATTAATCTAGGACGTGGTTCAAAGAGGAAAGGAATGGAGGAAAGTAGTGGGGAAAGTTGTATCGCATAAATCTAGGGCATGGTTCAAAGAGGAAAGGAAGGGGAGAAAGTACTAGTTCAAAAAGGAAAGGAAGGGACAAGGCCGTAGAGTTTGAGCAGGACTAGATTTGCTGCGCCCACATAGGGAAAGGCGTCTAAAGATAACAAAACTGGGACCAACACAAATATGCTCCTTGGTTGCTTGTTCTTTGTTGCAACAGACTGTGCATGACCACAGTACATCGGTAGATGCACATGGTGCTGGTGCATCCACTGTCCCGTGCAACTCATAAGCTGTTGCTAATCTAAGGCCCTGTTTGGTTAAAAACTCCCTAGTCCCTACCTGCTGGGTTCTAGGGACTAAACAAGGACTAGAGGTTATTAAATGACATGCTAAAAGACCTATTACCCCTAGTAATGAACTAATAGAGACAAGGTGCGATGCGTGGCAGGGGCAACTATTGGAAAAAGTCCCAAAAAGACTCCCTCGGGGTCTTCTTTCTTTCGTCCCAAATGCCCACTTTTAGTCCCTAAAAGTCCCTCCTCTTTGGTTTAGATGGGACTGACACGGAGTTTTTTAGTCCCTACACCAAAATGTCCGTGTAAACAAACACCCTCTAATAATGCCGCTGGAAAATTGATGCAATGCCACAGTTAAAAGCAAATTACACGTTTAACGAATCTTATTGTTAATATAATCTCTATGTTAATATTAATCAATGCCACCATTTGAGAAAAGCTACTGTATTGCTTTCTTTCCCATTTAGATAAGGTAGATGCTTCTTTTTGTTGGCTTCTGTGTCATCCACCGTTATTGACCACTAATTGTTTCCTTTGCACCTCTGTGTAAACAGGGTTATCTGCTTCACCTCGTTGCCATTGTGACCTTTTGTTGCACTACACAAAACACTTTTGTTTTAAGAGTGTTTTGTGTAGTTCAACCAAAATCTCACACCGACAATGTTGCTTGATTGCTTGATCTTAGTGGAACTGCACAAGAGGAGATCTTACTTCCTATTCGTTAAGGCGAATTTGGTTCAGATCTTCTTCTTATGAGTTGTTTGAATTCCGCGTCATGAGAGGTCAGTACTAGCCTTCTTTCACATGATTCTGCAGTGTGCATTCATATGTTGTGCTACTTGTACAATAATGTTGCTTGATTTTAGTGAACTGCACAAATGGAGACAAGACTTCCAAACTGTATCTGCACCGTAATATCCCATTGAGGTAAGATAAGGATATTTCATAACTAATGGCCTGTATTTTGCCACTTTCATCAGAAAATTAAGTTTAGTACTATACTTGTGCTCCCTAATTGACATGCCAAATCTTACATTGAAGGCGAAGCTTGTTTGTTATTGAACCAAGTGATGAAGGGGAAGAAAAACAAAAATCAACTCCCGGTGCTGTCATGAAAAAGTGGTATTGTCCTTGAGAAGTGCTTCATCTGTGTTGTTTTAAATATTTCCTTTCCTTTTTTCGAGCAAACAGTGATGCTAGCATTTAGTAGTCCTCTTGTCTTTGCACAACAGGATCATCTTCCTCTGAAGAAGAATATGGAGTACGTGAAGTGACTAGTTCTGATTATGCCAGGATGAAGAAGCCATGTCTATCTTATCATCAGAAGGAGCAGTTGAAGGATGGTTACTTTACTCCCCACAAGACCAAACTAACTTCAGCTTAGAAGGACTGACAAAATCTCCATTTTTTGTTGTGATGCGCGAGTACAATGTTGTTCTAGGATTCTTTCTGGTGAGTTCCATTTTTCTAAAAGTGTGCTCTACTTGGACCATGTATGTGCATGTTGAAACTGTCAATTCATAGTACAGTTTGCTCTATACTAATCACTTTTTTGTATTTGTGCAAACAGGGGTGCTCATCTTGATTTCAATGGGAACTGCACAAAATGTTCATGAATACATCGAATCATTCATTTCCACCACAAGAAAGGAGGTTCCGATAAGTTCAAGGCGTTGCAACATATAAGGGCGAAATCATACAAGCTATGAGCGAATTTGGTTGATTTTGGTGGAACTGCACAAAAAGAACAGTTGGTTTATTTAGCATGAGGTGCCATGTCAATGTCCGAACTGATGGCAAACCCTGCCCATTCCACAATCGTAGGCATTTGATATTTTGGAATGGGACAACCTTGTCAAATTTTGCTCATTGATTTTAGCAAGACATGTGTTTGATATTTTCGAATGGGATGCCCTTGCTGTCAGCAGCGTCGATCAATTTTTTCTTTATTCTTTAGTTGTGAAGTAAATATTGCCTCTGACATGTGAGTCGCTGAGATGCATAATCATCGATTGTTTTGAATGTTCTCTATGAATTGCCAGGCCTGTGTGTTTGATTGCAATGTACAGAAACGCTAAAAACATGCTCAAACTCTTTGTACTCCTTCTGTTCCTTTTTACTTCGCACATTGTGAAAGTGCATACTTTTTTGTATAAGATTGGTTAAAGTAGAGATACTTTGACTGCAGACAAAACTTGTATGCAGACTAGAAAGGGCTAGAGGGAGTACATGTGAAACTGCTGCAAACGAGGTGATAACCCTGGGAATAATGCTAGTACATATTGTTTTGCATGTTCATCCAATGCCAGTGATACAGGAATTCGAACTAATCGAAATAAATTCATTCATACACGGTCGGATTTCATATAAACATGCCAGATTTCATTACATTTCATACATTCTTCAACTAAAAAGAGGTGCGCTGGAGGTATAATTAATTAACCGAAGCTACCCACCTGTGTCCCGCTGAGCCGAACAGAAGCTTCAGTGACTTAACTGTAGGTGCAGTTATGTAACTGACATGTGGCCTGTTGGGCCCACGTGTCAGTCAGCCAACTGCACCAGCAGTTAAGTAGAAGCAGTGTTATTCTCCAGGAGAACTCCCTGACTCCATGTCGCCGCCAAGAAGCTAACCGGCCGTCAATGGTCAACCCGCCTAGCTTGGCTTCAACAGGAGGGTAGCAGCGGTGGCCTTACTTGGACCCGAGCGGCGGCGACCTACCGTGTTCTACTCTTCCTCATTTTTTATGTGGCGCGGCCTCGTTGGGAGCGGGGCGGGGCCTCGGTGGAGCCGGCGATGTCCTCTATCTTGTTGCCGGCGGGCGGCGCCTCAGCGAAGCGGTGGAAATCCTTCCCCGCGTTGCCGGCAGGGTGGGGCCTCGGCTGAGCCGACAATGTCCTCTGCCTCGTTGTTGGCGGGGCGGGGCCTTGGCGGAGCCGGCGGTGTCCTCTGCCCCATTGTTGGCGCCGCGGGGCCTCGGCAGAGAAGGGCCTCGTCGATGCCAGCGGAGCGGGGACTCGTTGGAGTCGGCATTGTCCACTGCCTCGTCCTCGGTTTCGCCAAACAGCGCCTCGCCTGCTTCATCGCCCTCTTTGCTAGCCTCTTTCTAGGCGGCCGCAGCCTCCGCCACCCGCATGCGCTCCCGCCAGTGCTCGAGGCGGCCCTTGCGGGCGGAGCGGTATGAGTCGAGCAGCGCCTCCTGCTCTGCCCGCTCCGCGGCAATCTACTCCTCCGCCTGCAGATGCTCCTGTAGGAGATGGTGGTTGTAGGCGGCGTCGGTCTGCGCCTCCCGGAACTGCTCCTGACGCATCTGCCTCACACTGTCCATATATTGGGCACGGGCCTCGCCGATGGTCATGGTGCAATGCACCGGTGAGGATGGCGCGGAGGAGGGGGTTGGCGCCGGATCGTCGACTACCATGTTCTCCATTGGGACGTCGTCGTCCTCCGGCTGCCTGCCGGCCAGCCGGTCGGCAGCAATGGCTGCCATCTCCTTGTGGTCCGTCGTCCGCCCGTCCCGAAGAGCACTGGAGCGCGAGGAAGCCATGGTGGGCAGTAGTGGTGTGGACAGGAGAAAGGGAACGGATGTGGATGACTGCGGCTATGGCCGGCGCAGCAATTTATATAGCAATGGTGGGCGGGCAGAGGGACGGACGTGTGGCGCCGGAGTAGCCGCCTCGGCAACCGCGTATCATTAATGTGGGCGGCAGATGGACGGATGGACGACACTTGTGTCGCTTGAAGGCGGAGCAATCGCCTGCACCGGGAAGCGGGGCGGGCGGCGCTGACTGTTTCGGGCGGAAAGCGCACGCAGGCGAGGAGATGACTTTACTTGGAGAGGATGACAATGGGGACCCACCAGCTCCATAACCTACGTACGCAAGTGCCTCCTTATTATATATATATATGTATAAAACTATACTCCCTCCGTCTACGTGAATAAGTCGTATTAGAAGGTGCATCACGACCTAGGTGCAAGCAGATTGGTGGAAAAGAAGAATATTTCTCTCTTCTAAACACAACATTTAATCACAGCAGTTAAGAGGATGCCTTATTAGCTACCCATGCAGGCCATCGTAATTCGTAGCATGCAAAGCACTTTTATTTATTGCCTAATAACCGCATGGACGTGCTGCATGCATTGGTCCTTGCCCGAGCAAAAAAAGGGAGGAAAGGGGTTTCCACGGGAGACAACGAGGCAGAGGTGGAAGCACTCGCTGGAGTTATTTATTTTGCTTCCCCCTGGTTTCCTGACATCACGGTCCCACACCATTGTCAACCTATGTAGTACTAGTCAATAAACGAGAGAATTGCACAAGAAGCGGCCGACGGCTGGGACCAAGCAGCTCGAGCAGTATTTGTGTTTTTGAGGTGTGAGCACATGCAGAGTTTTTCAATGTTTAGCCCAGATATTATTTTTTTCTCCTCTGAACAACAACGAAAACATCGCTGCAGGTATTAACTGGGCGGGCTGTGGCCCGTCTAGCCTAGGCCAGATATCCAGCCCAGATATTAATTTTTTTCAAGCTAAAAATGGCTAGCCCAGCTATACTTTCTTTAGGAATACCCAGGCAAGGTCAAGTTGTTATTCTCCGCCCCGTGGGCTGCAAATCTTTCCTAGGAGGGATGCATTAGGCTTAACAAGAAAATGGGCTTTAAGAAATAATAAATGGGATGTAATTATAAAAACTGGGCAGTAACTATAAAAAAATGCACCAAACACGTGATTACTTTATAAAATAATATTTTTGGATATTGAAAATTTTAATTTCATTAATTGTTGCGAGTGCAATGTTTCATTGGATTTTTACGCAATATAAATTTATATTGAAATTGTATTTAATCTGACTAGAAATTTCGGGATAAAAAAATTTCGGATCCCATCAAAATGTGGGAAATTTTATTGAATTCTGTTTTGAACGGTTGGTTGAAATGGGTTGTACTTTTAACAAACTGCAAATGGGCTATAGTAAATTCCATTAGAATTCAAAAATGGGCTACACATTCTTACAAATCTCAAATGGGCTATAAGTTCTCTGCCACACACTTCTGGCCTTACTAAGTTGACGCGTCCCCTAAAAAAACAGAGTTGACGCGTGTGCAAGGCTTTGTCAACTTATAGTCAACACACGGTTCTAGCAGCAGTGGCCGTTGGATGTCCATCCAACGGATGCCGTGCTTCTTCTTCAATATCAGATATTCTAGCTTCACCTGCCCAAAAAATGATTCCTCCCCTGACATCTGGGGCACACCGTTTCGGAAGCTGACCTGTGGGCCTACTAAGTTGACGTACCAAGGGCTTTGTCAACTTAGTCAATATAAACGATTCTAGCTGCAGTGGCCATACGATGTCCTTCCAACAGCCGTAGTGCTTCTTCAACCTCTCGTCTTCTTGCTCCAGCCGCCCAAAGCAGCGCTAGTCGTGCCGCCTGCTCCTGCCTCCCGTGGCCAGCTGTGCTGCCATGGAGGCCTCACCGCCCCCTACTATTCCCACCGCTAGCCAGGCCCTGTGGCGATGGCAGCCTCACACCGCAGCCGAACGAGTGAACCCTCATACTCCTCTCCGCATGGGCATCCACTGCCGCGTCTTCACCGGCTCCGCGTCGTCCCCTTCCTAGGCCTCACCGTCATCCACCGCCCTGGTGCTCTCGGCGCGGCGTGGTCAACATGGAAGGAACGACTTCCATCGGACGTGGACTGTACGTGGAGAGGCTGACAGCTGGGTCCATGGCGGCAGCAAGAAAGTGCGTCCTTATTACGCGGAAAATAATGATTCCTCCATCTGATAGCAGGGACCCACCGGACGGGCCACCAGTATTTTGCAAAAAAATCGTTGCCCCCTGACTGCTGGGACCCACAGGACAGGCCACCGTATTTCATGAAAAAACGTTCCACCGGATATCAGCTCGGACCACCGGAAGTGCCTCCTTATTACGCACAAAAAAATGAATACTCCCCCGGCTAGCTGGGACCCACCTTGCTGGGAGGCTGACTTGTGGGCCTACTAAGTTGACGGGGACGAAGGGCTTTGTCAACTTAGTCAATATGAACGATTCTAGCTCCAGTGACCGTACGATGTCCATCCAACGGCCGTAGTGCTTCTTCAACCTCTGGTCTTCTTGCTCCAGCCGCCCAAAGCAGCGCCGGTCGTGTCGCATGCTCCTGCCTCCCGTGGCCGGCTGTGCTGCTGCAGAGGCCTCACCGCCCCCTACTATTCCCCCTGCTGGCCAGGCCCTGCGGCGACGGCAGCCTCACACCGCAATCGAACTAGTGAACCCTCGTAGTCCTCTCCGCGCGGGGTTCCACTGCCGCGTCGTCCCCTTCCTAGGCCTCGTCGTCGTCCACCGACGTGGTGCTCTCCGCGTGGCGTGGTCAACGTGGTCAAGGAACGACTTCCATCAAAAGAGTACTGTACATGGAGAGGCTGACAGCTGGGTCCACGGCCACAACACAGTTTTTTTGTGATTTGCCAAGTAAGTCGCTTTGTCAGGCCTGTTGGGCTGCAAATCTTTCAAGACGAGGAGAGCTTTCATTCGGCTGGCCAAGAAAATGGCCCATCAGTAATGAGAAATGGGTTGTACATTTTTAAAACACATCAAACCGGCAATTAGTTTCAAATATCTTTTTTTTCATTTCAAGATTTTAAATTACATTAATTTTTATGCATGGAGAATTTGTTGGATTTTATATTGATATACATTTATTTTTAAAATCAGTTTGAATGTGAGTCGAAATTTAGGGATTAAAAACAGTTCGGACCGCACCGAAATATGCAAAATTTCATATAATTTTTTAACCGTTGCCACAATATGGGCTGTAATGCTAACAAAAAGAATATGGGCTCCAAAAAAACCTTAAGAATTAGCAAATGGGCTATAAATTATTAGAAATAATGGCAGATGGGTTGTATGCTGTTTTCCACAGATTTGAGGCTTTCCTAAAAATAAGGTTGACACACAAGCACTGACTGTTGGATGTCCATCCAACGGCCGTCGTGCTTCTTCAATCTCTGCTCTTCCTGCTCCAGCCGCTCAAACAAGGGCCGGCGGGACTGCCTGCTCCCTCCTCCTCGCGGCCGGCTGTGCTGCCGCGCATGCCTCACCGCCCGACCGTACTCCCATCGCTGGCCTAGCCATCCCTCTACTCACCCACACCTGTTGTTATTCTCCGGCGACGGCAGACGAACCAGTAAACCCTCGTACAATCGTACTCCCCTCCGCGTGGGAAACAACTGCCGAGTCTTCCCTGCCTCCGTGTCGTCCCCTTCCTAGGCCTCGCCATCGTCCACCGCCCTGGTGCTCTTGGCTCGGCATGGTCAACGTGGTCAAGGAACGACTTCCATCGGATGTGGACTGTACGTGGAGAGGCTGACAGCTGGGTCCACGGCCGCAGCAAGGAAGTGCTTCCTTATTACGTGGAAAATAATGATTCCTCCACCTGACAGATGGGACCCACCGGACGGGCCACTATATTTTGTGAAAACAACGTTTCCCCCTGACTGCTGGGACCCACCAGCTACATCTTCGCATGCAAGGAAGTGCGTCCGGGTAAAAAAACGATTCGCCCCCTGACTGCTGGGACCCACCAGCTACATCTTCGCAGGCAAGGAAGTGCCTGACAGTCGGGACCCACCTGGTCGAAGCATACGTAGTGTTGTCACTCTGGTCGCGAACATGTACGTACATATAGGTCGATGTAGAGGCACGCACGTGTCGTAGTAGAGGCGCGCACGTGTCATAGTAGAGGCGCGCACGTGTCGTAGTAGAGGCGCGCACGTAGCATGTACATGTACGTACAGCGGCCAGGGTGCAAGAAAGAAAATACGGCCACGTATGTGTACATACGGGCGAGGTCTCGAACGCCTACTCGCGCATACGTACGGCCAGGGCTCGTGTACATTGCTGGGTCGGAACGGAGAAACAGCGTCGTCGTGTTCGTGGGGAGGCAACGGAATGCGTCTTGTTCATCAGGAGGGCTTGGACGGAACAGGCGATGGAAACGAGGTCTGGCGTACCGCAGAACGGAGGAAACGGCCTTGTGTTCGACCGGCCACGTTTGAAACGGGATCCTGTTCATCAGGAGGGGTCTGGCATACCGCAAAACGAAGGAAACGGACCTCCTACGGTCGAAACGGGGGTCCTGTTGATCGGGAGGGGTGTGGCGTACCACAAAACGGACGAAACGGACTTGTGTTGGAGCGCTACGGTCGAAACAGGGGTCCTGTTCATCGAGAAGGGTGTGGCGTACCACAAAATGGGACTCCACGGGATACTGTTCATCTCCACCGTCGACCCCCTCCAGCCTCCACAAGCTACTATTCATCCACCGTCGACCTCCTCCAGCCTCCACCTGCGATTGTTCATCCACGGGCTCCTGTTCATCCAGCCTCCACCGCGCGCTACTCCACCGGCTACTGTTCAACCAGCCCTCTCCACGGGCTCCTGTTCAACCACCCTAAAAGTGCAACTATCCCTGGGTGGTTTTGGTAATTCCTAACAACATGTAGCTCATTGAGCTAACATTATTCCAAGATTAATATTTCAGGAAAAGCTCAATGAATGGCATGGCATGGATGAGGAAAGTGGATCCCTCAAAATTCTAAGGACAAAAAGTTTGGCTCAAGCGTGAAGCTCAAGACTCTACATTTTATATTTTAGTGATCCAAGATCACATTGAGTCTATAGGAAAAGCCAATACTATCAAGGAGGGATGAGGTGTTGCTTAATGGCTTGTTTTCTCAAAGTGCTTAGTGATATGCTCCAAAACCCTCAACTACCTTCCCACATATGACCTAAACCAAAAGTCAAACTCAGCCCCACCGATTCTTTCTATCCGGCGCCACCGAGTTTCAAATGTCATAGCCACTGCCACAAACCCTAGGCAAATCGGTCTCACCGATAGGGATCTCGGTCTCATCGAGATGGGATTGTAATCTCTCTGTTTCCCTTCGTAACGTTTCGGTCTTACCGAGATGAGCGATCGGTCCCACCGAGATTGCAATTTAAACTCTCTGTTTCCCTTTTGTAACATTTCGGTCTCACTGAGATGAGCGAATCGGTCCCACCAAGTTTACCTGACCAACTCTCTGGTTAGCTTATTACCAAAATCGATCCCACCGAGTTTGTGTAATCGGTCACACTGAGATTATGTTATGCCCTAACCCTAACCATATCGGTCCTACCGAGTTGCATCTCAGTCCCACCGAAAATCCTAACGGTCACTAGGTTTGCTGAATCAGTCTGACCGAGTTTAACCATTCGGTCCCACCGAGTTTGGTAAATTGTGTGTAACGTTTAGATTCTGTGTGGAGGCTATATATACCCCTCCACCCACTCTTCATTCATGGAGAGAGCCATCAGAACATACCTACACTTCCAATACACATTTTCTGAGAGATAACCACCTACACTTGTGTTGAGGTCAAGATATTCCATTCCAACCATATGAATCTTGATCTCTAGCCTTCCCCAAGTTGCTTTCCACTCAAATCTTCTTTCCACCAAATCCAAATCCTGTGAGAGAGAGTTGAGTGTTGGGCAGACTATCATTTGAAGCACAAGAGCAAGGAGTTTATCATCAACACACCATTTGTTACTTCTTGGAGAGTGGTGTCTCCTAGATTGGCTTGGTGTCACTTGGGAGCCTCCAACAAGATTGTGGAGTTGAACCAAGGAGTTTGTAAGGGCAAGGAGATCGCCTACTTCGTGAAGATCTACCGCTAGTGAGGCAAGTCCTTCATGGGCGACGGCCGTGATGGAATAGACAAGGTTGCTTCTTCATGGACCCTTCGTGGGTGGAGCCCTCCGTGGACTCGCGCAACCGTTACCCTCCGTGGGTTGAAGTCTCCATCAACGTGGATGTACGATAGCACCATCTATCGGAACCACGACAAAAACATCCGTGTCTCCAATTGCGTTTGAATCCTCCAAACCCTTCCCTTTACATTCTTGCAAGTTGCATGCTTTACTTTCCGCTGCTCATATACTCTTTTGCATGCTTGCTTGAATTGTGTGGAGATTGCTTGACTTGTGCTAAGATAGCTAAAATCTGCCAAGAACTAAAATTGGGAAAAGGCTAGATTTTTATTTGGTCAAGTAGTCTAATCACCCCCCCTCTAGACATACTTTCGATCCTACAAGTGGTATCAGAGTTGTGGTCTCCATTTTCTTTGATTTCCATAGCTTTTGGTGGTCATAGCCTTGGTTTCACAACCTAGGAGAGTATGGCGTCTAGCGAGGGAAATTATCACCGTAGAGGTCCTTACTTTGATGGTACAAATTTTGCTAGTTGGAAGCATAAGATGAAAATGCATATTCTTGGACATAACCCCGCCGTTTGGGCTATTGTGTGTGTTGGCATGCAAGGTGAATTCTTTGATGGGAGAGAACCGAATTGTGAAGCTACCGCGGATGAGTTGAAGATGCTACAATACAATGCTCAAGCTTGTGATATCCTCTTCAACAGAATGTGCCCCGAAGAATTCAACAAAATCAGCCGTCTTGAGAATGCAAAGGAAATTTGGGATACTTTGATTGATATGCACGAAGGTACCGACTCCGTCAAGGAATCCAAATTGGATGTGCTTCAAAGTCAACTTGACAAGTTCAAAATGAAGGATGGTGAAGGTGTCGCTGAAATGTACTCTAGGCTTGCTCTTATCACAAATGAAATTGCCGGCTTAGGGAGTGAAGAGATGACCGATAGATTCATCATCAAGAAGATCCTAAGAGCCTTGGATGGAAAATATGATACCGTGTGCACATTGATCCAAATGATGCCCAATTACAAAGATCTCAAGCCAACGGAAGTCATCGGAAGAATTGTTTCTCATGAGATGTCACTCAAGGATAAAGAGGAACTTCACAACAAATCAAGTGGTGCTTACAAAGCCTCATGTGAAGCCCCCACATCATCGAGTGAGAAACAAACCTTCAATGAAGAATTGAGCTTAATGGTGAAGAACTTCAACAAGTTCTACAAGAGTAGAAGCAAAGAGAGAAGCTCCAAGTCAAGGTCCTACAATGAGAAAAGATCTTCTAGTCGAGAGCGAAACTGCTACAATTGTGGAAGGCCCGGACAGTATTCCAATGAGTGTATGGCCCCCTACAAGAGAAGAGAAGATTCTCCCAAGAGAAGAAGTAGAAGAGAAGAATCACCATCTAGAGAAAGAAGGAGTAGAGATGATCGTTATGAACAAAGACCCTCACGGAGAAGCAAGGATTCGGAAATAAAGGACAAGTCATCAAGGAGCTACACAAAACGAAGACATCAAGCTCATGTTGGTGAATGGGTATCCGGCTCCGACTCCGACAATCACTCCGAGAGAAGCTATCACTCCGACTCCGAATATACTCAAGATGAAGGTGTTGCCGGTCTAGCACTTGTGACAACCAACTCCTACGACATATTTGACTCACCAAATGAAGGAGTTGGAACATGCTTCATGGCTAAAGGCCCAAAGGTATCACACCCCGAGTATGTTGATTTCAATAGTGATGAAGATGACTTGTTAGGTGATGATGATTTACTTGTTGACAACTCTAGTGATGAATACTGTGATGAAACGTCAATTAATCATGCTAATCAAGATAAAACGAATGACAATGATAAGGAGAAGATTGAGTCTCTAACTAAAGAACTAAACACTCTTAAGTTAGCTCATGAAACTATCTTAGGAGATCATCGAGAACTTTTAAGGACTCATGAGAATTTACGCTTTGAAAAGCTCAACCTTGAGCAAGAGCATGATTTCTTAAAAGAAATCAATGATGATCTTCGTAAGAAAAGTTATTCTTACATTGCCAAGCGTTTACTCTTATCCACTTACATGCCTCAAGTCAAGTCTAGTAACAAGAACAAGAAAGATTCTTCCTCTAGTAGTAACAATAATCATCCTAAATCCAATATTGTTGCTTCTAGTAGTTCTCTTGATTTCACTAATGATTCTCTTAGACAAGTTACACTTGAGCAAGAAAATAGCTTATTGAAGGGAATTATAGAGAAAGGTGTTTACAAGAGCCTTGCCGGAAGTAAGCAATTCGAGGAAATTGTACGCAAGCAAGGAAGGCACCGGAAGAATCAAGGTGTTGGTTTTGAACGAAAGTTCAATGCCAATGGAGTTGAGTGGGAAGAAGATCAATACCCCAAGACGAAGTTTGTTCCTCAACAAGAGAAGTATGATCCTACTTCTCTCAAAGGGACACAAGCTCAAGATGATATTCCACCACAAGACCACAAGCAAAAAGGCAAGGACAACCTTCAAGAGGAAATTGATGCATTTGAAGAAGCTCCTAAGGCCTTGGTAAAGTGGGTTCCCAAGACTACTTCAAGTTCCACTTCATCAAGTACAACTACAACATCGAGGATTCCCATCAAGATGGTGTGGATCCCGAAGAAGAAGAACTAGAGAGTTCTTGAGGGTGACTCCGCCAACATACTTCACTCTTATCATCTTGGCAAGAACAAGTGCAATCAACTTCCACATCTTGCACTAGTTCAAGGAGTCACAAACCCTCTTGTTGGTAAGACAAGGGACAAGGTAACCTAAAAGCTTTCATAGACATCATCTTGTGTGTGCATCACTCTATGTCTATGGATATCCTTGTTTGTTCCTTGTGGGACTAACCCGTGTAGGTATTGAAAGTGCAACTCACTCCAATGGATAGCTCCAAATGATCTACATGAACATTGAGCATCCACATCTTCAACATCTACATGAAGTCATCATCGACAAAACCCAAGGTTATTTCATCCCTCTTAGGGGAGATCTCACATCTAGGGGGAGCTTTACTCTAAGAATTGAGCTAAAGCAACTCTAATGGTGTGAACACAACAATGCTTTATGTAAAAGTGGTAACCCCACTTATGCTTAAACGATGAGTATGACCTATGATCAAATGTTATCATTTGACTCCTAAGTCAATATACTCATATATAGATGACCTAGTCATCGCAAATTGTTTGATAGATGCTAGAATTGGTTGTGCATGCTTTGCCACATATTTCAATTGCCATTTTATTGTGTGAGCATGTTGATTGCATATTTCACTTATTCAAGGACATCCACTTGTTGTTTTGATTGATTGGTTTTCTTTTCTTTTGCCAAGTGGATGGACAAGAATGCCTAAGAATCCTCTCTAGCTATATATACTTTTCTCGTCTCAAACTCTATTCATGCTACATCACAAAATTTGATCAAGTCAGATTCGAACCACTCTGTGTGAGGAGCACTCGGAGTCCCCGATTCGTCATAGACTTAAACTTCTTTGTGCATTTCGGTCTGATCGATTAATCCATTTCGGTCATGCCGAGATCACTAAGTCGATCTAGGTTTTCAATCTCGGTGCAACCAATTTGAACTTTTCGGTCACACCGAGTTGCTGTAACTGTCAATAGTTATGCATCTCAGTGCCACCGAGTAGTTCCACTCGGTCACACCGACAGGGTCGGGCTATATATACTCACGGGCAAAATTTTGGAAATTTCTCCGAAACCCCTTCGCCCGCGCATAGCTCGCTCTGCCTCCTGGGTCTCCGCATCGTCCTCCTCGTTGCCAGCCGTCTCCTGCCGCTGGTATCCGCCGCCGTCAACGGAATTCTTCCCCGCCGTTGCCGCCATAGAGAGTTCATCGCCGAACTAGGGTATGGACTCGATCACAGTGCTATCCCCGTCCGATTCCTAGCACATTGCATTCATTATGATTCTTACCACGATTGAAACGCTTCTATCCAGTCAAAACACTCCGTAGATTAGAGTTGAATTGAAAATTTAGGGTTAGGTTTCCGCCGAAACCATCTTGGACCATCCGAGTTGTGGAACTCGGTACCACCGATTCGGCTCAGGCCATTGCACATGTAATTTTCGGTCTGACCGAGAATTGCAAATCGGTGTGACCGGGTTCAGGACTTTGTGAAACCCTAGCAGTCTCGGTGCCACCGAACTGTGACTCGGTCTGACCGAGTTCACTAGTTTAGATTCCAACAGTTGCTTTGGTATCACCGAGTTTACAAATCGGTTGATCCGAAATGCTTTCTGTGGAAAACTAAAACTAAGTTTTTGACTCATTCTTTTGCAAAAACCTCTGCATTTTGTGATGCTCATCCACTCTATCTCATCTATATCTATTCACAGGGTCTGCTGTCAGTGTTTGCAATATGTCTGATCAGAGTGACAGCCAAAACAGGTCAGGGGAGCAGGTTCACATGAGTGAGGGCACTAGTCCCTCTAGTAGTTCAGATGATGGTAGCAGGAGCACTCTCGGCAACTTGCCCAAAGCTGCCACCAGAACAAGGAAGAAGAAAACTTCAGAGTCTGAGGATGAAGACTATGTGGTAGTTGAGGATGAGGCCACTTCCAAGAAGAAAGTGGTTAATAAGGAATATAGCACTGCTGCTGCCACCAAGCCAGGCATGAAGTAAAAGGTTCCTGCAAAGAGAATTCCAATGTCTAAAGCCAGAGCCTCCTCTCAAGCATCTTTGGAATCTCAACCCAAAGAGGCTGCTGCAGAAGGGAAGAAGAGGAAGGAGAGGATCAAAAAGACCACTGCTAGAGTGCTTGGGAGATCCTCAATCATGAGAGATTCTGAAGAGGAAGAGGAAGAAGAGGTTGCTGCACCAGCACCTAAGGCCCAGAAGCTTATGGGTGATGCTATCAGGACAGGGGCTGCTTCATCAAAGCCCAAAGAAGCACCCAAAGCTGCCTCCAAGCCCAAGACTGCACCAAAGAGAAATACCAGAAACATCCCTGCAGCTGAGAAGAACAAGGCCCCAGTGCCTGAGACTATTGCTAAAGAAGAAGGAAATGAAGAGCATGTTCTGAGAAAATTGAAGCCAAAAATTCCAGACCACAATGATGCTCATCCTGTGGCTGAGAAAATGAAGATCAGGAGAGACTCAGGGTTGAGGAAATGGAGAGAGACAGACCCATATGCTACAAGAAGAAGAACTGTTGTTGATTACAGGTTCCACACAAAGGAACAACAAGATTTCTATGAGACAGTGCTGCTGGACAAGAAGCCTATAGTGTGTGAAATGAGGTGGGTCGACTGGAAGTATATCAAGGAAAATGAGGAACACTATCCTGGTGTATTTGACAGCTTCAGTGCTTGTGGAGTTGCAGACTTTGTTGGGCAGAAGCTCACAAAGTGGAATGAGGGGCTCATAATGCAATTCTACTCCACAG
The DNA here is from genome assembly GCF_018294505.1 of Triticum aestivum. NCBI lineage: Eukaryota > Viridiplantae > Streptophyta > Magnoliopsida > Poales > Poaceae > Triticum > Triticum aestivum. The sequence continues at coordinate 363,288,742 of NC_057806.1, read as the reverse complement.
CACACTTCTATCCAGATGGCAGGATAGTATGGATGTCTTTAGGTACAAGGTACCACTCAACTATTGAGGAATGGGCAAATCTGATCAATGCTCCTAAGGAAGAAGAAGATGAATTGGATGTTTATGCCAAGAAGAAGATGGATCACAACTCTATGGCAAACATGTACAAGGAGATTCCTGAAGATGATCTTGAGACTCACCAGTTTGGGTTAGTAAAACACTTGCTGTCAGGGCTGCCTACAATCAATTGGATCCTTAGGCACACTCTCTTGCCCAAGTCTGGTGATCACAGAATGATCACATGCCATGCAATTAACTTGCTACATATATTTGATGTGCCACAGAAGTTCAAGGTCATGAGACTTATAGTTGAGACTATCAAGAGGACTGCAGCTGACCAAAAAGGAAGTTGTGGATATGCCCCACAGATCCAGGAGTTGATAAACTCAAAGATGGGCACATGCACATACTTGTTGGATAAGGAACACTTGCCTATCTACCCAGACTTCGAGGACAATCAAGTTGTGATGAATGAGAATGAACCATCACCAGTACAAGCTCAAGAGAAGAAGGAGAAAGCAAAGAAAGAGAAGGCTGCCAAGATGCCAACTCAAGAGGAGGCATCTGAGTACTTTTTGAAAAGCAAGCAAGATTAGCTTGGCTACCTGATTGCATCCACTCTAAGGATAAAGAAGGGGTTGGCCACCCTAACTCAAAACCAGGAGAGCCTGGAAAGAATCGTGGAACAAAAATTCTATGATTTAGATGTCAAAGTAACTAAGATTCAGTCTGTTGTGGAGCAGCTACAGGATGACATACAGGAAAGGAAGGGCAAGACAACCACTGATGCATTTGCCAGAGTGCCTCGAGCTCAGAGATCTGCTGCAGTGCCTGTTCCAGACACTAGAGTCACTTCATCTGCACCAGCTACAGCTACAGCGCAACCAGCTCCAGCACCAACTCCATCAGCTCCATCTACTTCGACTAAAGCCTTCGTCCTTGGCGTTCTCCGGACACCACCACCTGAAGACCAAGCTTGAGAGACGTTTTAGTGCTATGCATTTTCTATGAAATTTTTGGCAACTTGTTGCCAAAGGGAGAGAAAAATGTATAGATCATAGGCTTCGAGAGAGAGCGTTGCTTTTTATTCTCTCTTACTTTGGTGGTTGAACTTTGTTTGTCTTTTGATTGCTTGAGATACTATGCTATTATCTGTGAGATATTGATGATCATGTGGTTGATCATAAGCTACACTTATGCTTGTTAGATGATATTATCTTACTTATCCTTATATGATCATTCACTTTGCTTGGTGATGAGTGCATGTATTTAATTCTTATCATTTTGAGCGCTCCACCAAGATGTATGTGACATGGAAGAGTAACCCATGATCCTAACTCATTGTGCATTTGCAGTTCAAAGCAAATCTTAAGATATGCACAAATTTAGGGGGAGCTCTTGCTTTTCACATACTTCTCAAAGCAACAATATCTTTCACTCTTATTATCATTTGTCGAAGCTTTGATCTATATGTTGTCATCAATTACCAAAAAGGGGGAGATTGAAAGTGCAACTATCCCTGGGTGGTTTTGGTAATTCCTAACAACATATAGCTAATTGAGCTAACATTATTCCAAGATTAATATTTCAGGAAAAGCTCAATGAATGGCATGGCATGGATGAGGAAAGTGGATCCCTCAAAATTCTAAGGACAAAAAGTTTGGCTCAAGCATGAAGCTCAAGACTCTACATTTTATATTTTAGTGATCCAAGATCACATTGAGTCTATAGGAAAAGCCAATACTATCAAGGAGGGATGAGGTGTTGCTTAATGGCTTGCTTGCTCAAAGTGCTTAGTGATATGCTCCAAAACCCTCAACTACCTTCCCACATCCACATATGACCTAAACCAAAAGTCAAACTCGCCCCCACCGATTCTTTCTATCCGGCGCCACCGAGTTTCAAATGTCATAGCCACTGCCACAAACCCTAGGCAAATCGGTCTCACCGATAGGGATCTCGGTCTCACGGAGATGGGATTGTAATCTCTTTGTTTCCCTTCGTAACATTTCGGTCTTACCGAGATGAGCGATCGATCCCACCAAGATTGCAATGTAAACTCTCTGTTTCCCTTTTGTAACATTTCGGTCTCACCGAGATGAGCGAATCGGTCCCACCGAGTTTACCTGACCAACTCTCTGGTTAGCTTATTACCAAAATCGGTCCCAATGAGTTTGTGTAATCGGTCACACCGAGATTACATTATGCCCTAACCCTAACCATATCGGTCCTACCGAGTTGCATCTCAGTCCCATCGAAAATCCCAACGGTCACTAGGTTTGCTGAATCGGTCCGACCGAGTTTAACCATTCGGTCCCACCGAGTTTGGTAAATTGTGTGTAACGGTTAGATTCTATGTGGAGGCTATATATACCCCTCCACCCACTCTTCATTCGTGGAGAGAGCCATCAGAACATACCTACACTTCCAATACACATTTTCTGAGAGAGAACCACCTACACTTGTGTTGAGGTCAAGATATTCCATTCCAACCATATGAATCTTGATCTCTAGCCTTCCCCAAGTTGCTTTCCACTCAAATCTTCTTTCCACCAAATCCAAATCCTGTGAGAGAGAGTTGAGTGTTGGGGAGACTATCATTTGAAGTACAAGAGCAAGGAGTTCATCATTAACACACCATTTGTTACTTCTTGGAGAGTGGTGTCTCCTGGATTGGCTAGGTGTCACTTGGGAGCCTCCGACAAGATTGTGGAGTTGAACCAAGGAGTTTGTAAGGGCAAGGAGATCGCCTACTTCGTGAAGATCTACCGCTAGTGAGGCAAGTCCTTCGTGGGCGATGGCCATGATGGAATAGACAAGGTTGCTTCTTCGTGGACCCTTCGTGAGTGGAGCCCTCCATGGACTCGCGCAACCGTTACCCTCCGTGGGTTGAAGTCTCCATCAATGTGGATGTATGATAGCACCACCTATCAGAACCACGACAAAAACATCTGTGTCTCCAATTGCGTTTGAATCCTCCAAACCCTTCCCTTTACATTCTTGCAAGTTGCATGCTTTACTTTCCGCTGCTCATATACTCTTTTGCATGCTTGCTTGAATTGTGTGGAGATTGCTTGACTTGTGCTAAGATAGCTAAAATCTGCCAAGAACTAAAATTGGGAAAAGGCTAGATTTTTATTTGGTCAAGTAGTCTAATCACCCCCCCTCTAGACATACTTTCGATCCTACACACCCCTCCACGAGCTACTGTTCATCCTGCCCTCCATCGTCTACTGTTCATCCTGCCCTCCACGGGGTGGTCCTGTTCATCCAGCCTTCCACGGGGTCCTGTTCATCCAGCCCCAACCGGCTCGATCGATCGGAGTCCTGTTCATCCAGAGGCAACACCACGGGGTCATGTTCATCCACCCCCACCGGGAACTATTCATCCAAACCCCCCTGCAATGCTCATTGTTCATCCATAGGCAGCATCGATCGGCTTCAGTTAGCAACAGTAGCGAAGGAATCGCTCGATCGGGTTCAGTTAACAGCCATCGATCGATCGCTCTAGTTCAGTAACGCGTAGCCTGCAGTGCAATCGCTCGGGTTCAGTTAGAGCCCAATGCCTCGCTCGGGTTCAGTTAGAGCCAACGCCTTGCACACACGCGCGTACGTGTATGAGAGAAACACGCATCGCTCGGCCCCCGACCTCCCACCGTAACCTAGAACTCCGCGAAATTTTCCTCCCCCTCGCTTCTACCACGGTTTTTTCCGTCATGGGAGGCCCAAAGAATGTCATGCAGCTGCGTCTCCGGCCTACCCAGGATGAAAAGCCCATTTTCTGTCATGATTTTTTGTCATATAAGTAGGAGCCCACCACATCTATGATGATACCGGGTTTTGTCACAATTATCATCATAGAAGTGTCATATGTATGACAGAAAAAAAAATTTGTTCGGCCTAAAATGTCATGGATGTGTCTTTTTTTTGTAGTGATGATGTATTATGGAACGAGTAAAGAGACTTGCCGCTAATGATATTGAACTAGGTATTGGATACCGACGATCGAATCTCAGGCAAGTAACATACCGATGACAAAGAGAACAACGTATAGTGTTGTACTGTTTGACCGATAAAGATCTTCATAGAATATGTAGGAACCAATATGAGCATCCAGGTTCCGCTATTGGTTATTGACCGGAAACGTGTCTCGATCATGTCTACATAGTTCTCGAACCCGTAGGGTCCGCACGCTTAAAGTTCTGTGACGATCGATTTTATGAGTTTATATGTTTTCATGTACCGAAGGTAGTTCGGAGTCCCGTATGTGATCACGGACATGACGAGGAGTCTCGAAACTATTGAGACAGAAATATTTATATATTGGAAGCCTATATTTGGATATCAGAAGTGTTCCGGGTGAAATCGGGATTTTACCGGAGTACCGGGGTTTACCAGAACCCCCCGGGGGTTTAATGGGCCATGATGGGCCTTAGTGGAAGAGAGGAGGGGCTGCCAGGGCAGGCCGCACGCCCCCTCTCCCTCTAGTCCGAATTGGACAAGGAGGGGGGCGGCGCCCCCCTTTCCTTCCTCTCTCCCTCGTCCTTCCCACTTCTCCTATTCCAACTAGGAAAGGAGGGAGTCAACTCCTGGTGGAAGTAGGACTCCTCCTGGCGCGCCTCCTCCTGTCCGGCCGCCTCTCCCCCTTGCTCCTTTATATATGGGGGCAAGGGGGCACCTCTAGACACACAAGTTGATCATTGAGATCTCTCCAGCCATGTGCGGTGCCCCCCTCCACCATAATCCACCTCGGTCATACTGTAGCGGTGTTTAGGCGAAGCCCTGCTGCGGTAGCTTCATCAACATCGTCACCACGCCGTCGTGCTGAAGAAACTCTTCCCCGAGCTCTACTAGATCGTGAGTTCGCGGGACGTCACTGAGCTGAACATGTGCTGAACGCCAAGGTGTCGTACGTTCGGTGCTGAGGATCGGTCGATCGTGAAGACGTACGACTACATCAACCGCGTTGTTATAATGCTTTCGCTTAACGTTCTACGAGGGTACATGGATGACACTCTCCCCTCTCGTTGCTATGCATCACCATGATCTTGCGTGTGCATAGGAAAATTTTGAAATTACTACGTTCCCTAACAGCTTAGGTCCCATGCAAGAAATGGGAATGAATGTCAAGCACCCTGCCACCGTCACTCGGCCGCAAACATTGAGATACCTGATTTTTAAATTCTAGTAAATCCAAATCTCATTTGAAATTCATGAGACTTGGCATGCTATCATGGAGTGGCATCAACATGCCGTGGTAAATTTTTTTGTCCCATTTGGGGCAGGTTTGGGTATATGCTTCTCACAAAGCAGAGCTTCTCACAACTAGCCTGATGGTTTCGGTAGGGAATGTTTCACCTTTCTAGATGAAACGATATCCATTGCCTCTTCTCAATTTCAATTTTTTTCCTAGTGTCAACATAGAACAAGAGGAGTGTTGTGTCAATTTTTGGGATTTTTGGGGGTTTGTTTGGACATTTTATGCATTAATTGAGTTTTCAATGCATTTATGTGCATAATTCAAATTTGAACTACATGCACATGCTCTAATGCATAGAAATTGGTTGAAAATTCAAATATGTCTTCTTGGTTGCATGCTTAGGTCCCATGCAAGAAATGGGGATGAATGTCAAGCACCCTGCCACCGTCACTCGGCCGCAAACATTGAGATACCTGGTTTTAAATTCTAGTAAATCCAAAACTCATCTGAAATTCATGAAACTTGGCATGCTATCATGGAGCGGCACCAACATGTCGTGGTAAATTTTTTGTCCCATTTGGGGCAGGTTTGGGTATATGCTTCTCACAAATTCGAGCTTCTCACAACAAGCATGATGGTTTCGGTAGGGAACGTCCCACCTTTGGGGATGAAACGATACCCATTGCCTCTTATTGCTTTCAAATTTTTTTCTCATGTCAACATAGAACAACAGGAGTGGTGTGTCAATTTTTGTGATATTTTGGGGTTCGTTTGGACATTTTTATGCATTAACTGAGTTTTCAATGCATTTATGTGCATAATTCAAATTTGAACTACATGCACATGCTCCAGTGCATATAAATTGGTTGAAAAATCAAATATGTGTCCTTGGGTGCATGCTTAGGTCCCATGCATGAAATGGGAATGAATTTCAAACACCAGGGCACCATTGATTGCTAGCAAAATGTTGAGATACTTTATTTTTAAATTCTAGTAAATCCAAAACTCATCTGAAATTCATGAAACTTGGGATGCTATCATGGAGCGGCATCAACATGCCATGGTAAAAAAATTGTCCAATTTGGGGCAGGTTTGGGTATATGCTTCTCACAAACCAGAGGTTCTCACAACAAGCATGATGGTTTCGGTAGGGAACGTCCCACCTTTGGGGAGGAAACGATATACATTGCCTCTTATTGCTTTCAAAAAATTTCTCGTGTGAACATAGAACAATAGGAGTGTTGTGTCAATTTTTGTGATTTTTCGGGGTTTGTTTGGACATTTTTATGCATTAACTAAGTTTTCAATGCATTTATGTGCATAATTCAAATTTGAACTACATGCACATGCTCTAGTGCATATAAATTGGTTGAAAAATAAAATATGTGTCCTTGGGTGCATGCTTAGGTCCCATGCAAGAAATGGGAATGAATTTCAAACACCAGTGGACCGTTGATTGCCAGTAAAACATTGAGATACCTTGTTTTTAAATTCTAGTAAATCCAAAACTCGTCTGAAATTCATGAAACTTGGCATGCTATCATGGAGCGGCATCAACATGCCGTGGTAAAAAATTTGTCCCATTTGGGGCAGGTTTGGGTATATGCTTCTCACAAACCAGAGGTTCTCACAACAAGCATGATGGTTTTGGTAGGGAACGCCCCACCTTTGGGGACGAAACAATATCCATTGCCTCTTATTGCTTTCAAAATTTTCTCATGTCAACATAGAACAAGAGGAGTGTTGTGTCAATTTTTGTGATTTTTCGGGGTTCGTTTGGACATTTTTGTGCATTAACTGAGTTTTCAATGCATTTATGTGCATAATTCAAATTTCAAGTACATGCACATACTCCAGTGCATATAAATTGGTTGAAAAATCAAATCTGTGTCCTTGGGTGCATGCTTAGGTCCCATGCAAGAATTGGGAATGAATTTCAAACACCAGGGCATCGTTGATTGCCGGCAAAATGTGAGATACTTTATTTTAAAATTCTAGTAAATCAAAAACTCGTCTGAAATTCATGAAACTTGGCATGCTATCATGGAATGGCACCCGACATGCTGTGATATTTTTCGTGTCCATTTTGAGAGAAGACGCACTCGAATAATGACAGCCAACAAAGGTATTTTGAAAAAAATAGTTGCCACTTTAATATCTCAAATGTTTGTATAATTCAAACTGTGTGCGTTTTGTTAACCATTCACGTGATGCCATGTGTCTTGGTTTTAATGGCTGTAGGAGGTGACGTGCGGACAACTGCTTGACCTTGACTGAACGGGAGGTGTGCGAGCGCAGTCCGATGCGCAGGTTGACCGAGAGGCATGCAAGATGTCCTCGAATGCGCAGGCTCACCGGGAAGCGTGCGAGCTGTATGCTGTGCAGGCTCATTGGGAAGCGAGCCCTTTGACTTCCATGGCCGCCTGCCTTCCTCTCCGTGTGCGCCCCCCTCAGCGGCATGGGACGCCACCGTCGAACGCTACCTCTCAGCGCCGCCAGCTGCCGTCCTCCTGCGCCCCGCCCTCCGATCCCGGGACGACATGATGTTTGATTTACAAGTGAAGAACATTATGTGCTGTATTGAAGACTTCAACAACAGCGTCCCGGAGGATGACAATGACAACGACGACGTGGCATGCCGCCTCCGCCGCCGCCGGAAATAGTTTTTTTTCTTGGGTCTAATATTGTATCTCGATCATATGAATATAAATTCGCAGTATGACTGAATGAAAGATATGGTTTGAGCGAACTTGCATTTTTCTCTCTTAATGTACAGACTTATCAAACGATTTTCTTTTGAAAAAAATGTCAATGGTTTTTAAATACAAAACACTCATCGCAAACGTTTTAGTTAGAACACCCGTATGCAAACTGGGAGCTTCCCTAGGAAGCCAAGGGAAAACGTGCCAAGCAGGATTTTTGCGGCTCTTGATCACAAAAATTTTAGATAGAACACCATATGCAAAGTGAGAGCAGGATTTGTGCATCTCTTCAACGCAAACGGTTCTTTTGGATGACCCGTGTGCAACCACTTACAAACAATTTGGTAAGATTTGCATATGTCATATTGGGTATGTTGCCATTTGTCAAACTGGAAAGATTGACATTTGTTGATCTAGTAACATTGCCAATTGTCAACCTTGTAACACTGTGATTTGTCAAAATATGAAGCTAAAAATCACTACAGTATCTCATTTTTGCAACTAAAATTCAGTAATTAAGCATAGATTTCATGCATAGATTAAGCACTCATTCTTAATTTATACAAACAGTTCAACTCGACAGCTGAACCGACCAAACTTTTCCCCAATTGTTGCCAACCACGTACTGAAATAGCTAGTTCAACTATATATACTAGCTAATTTTAAGTACGTTGTACAGTTCCACCACATATATAGTCAGATGAACTGAACAAAATAGCCCATAAATACTACTACGGAGGGGCTTTGTACTACTTCTGGTTGCCTCTCCTCTGCCGAGCGCGCTCAGTAAGAGGCAGAGGAGGAGGATCCAACCAACGAGCTAGAAAACTGCAATATGGTGCCTGCCGCTGCTGCAGCTTTAGCGACACTCACCTCGGACACCTTCTGCTGCTCCAGATGACCCCTTTCAAAGCGGTGGTTCTCCTAGTAGATCTCCTGATTCCTCGCCTCTGAGCCGGTGTGTGCCGCGGCCACGGCGGCCATAAGGCTCTTTGCGTGCTCGACGAGGCACTCCTCCTCCTCCTGCGGGAACTCGGTGTAGCGCGCAAGGTCGCTGACGCACATGCGGGCATCCACCTCCGCCTCCCGCCTTCGGGCGGCAGTGGCGGAGCGGGTGATGACCCCGGTGATCGAAGGTGGGCTGGCGGCCATGGCAGCCGACGATGGGGTGGCGGCCACGACCACCACCTCCTGCCTTCGGGCCACGGTGGCGGAGCGGGTGATAGCCACGGTGGCCGGCAGTGGGGTGCGGCCATGACGGCCACCACCCGCCTTCGGGCTGCAGCGACGGAGCGGGAGATGGCCCTGGCTTTCGACGGTGGTGTGGCGGCAATGGTGGTTGGCAACAGCTGCTGACGGGCAGCGGCGACAAAGCGTGTGGTGGGTGTTCCGTGCACACCCAACAGGGATGCCACGCGCACTACACTATGCCGGGGACTGCCCCGCCGCTGCGGTGTAGCCTCCCAGCTGGATTTGTCCTCTGATGACGGCGGAGTGGTTGAGCGACGATGACGGACCGGTGCCATTGGCGATTGTGGGAGAAGCAGACGAGATAAGCTACAGGGAGCGAGGGGAAAATGCGACGCGGGACTCGCCGGCCGTGAGGGTTTATATAGCAGGCCGGTAAGCATTGGGATTTTGAGGGATTTCACCGAGTCGGGCGGGAAGCTTGCGCGGGAACCTGCGAGGTTGCGCAGGAACAGGCTCACCGACGACTCATTGGCGCCATCGTTTGGCCAAAAGAACAGACCCGCGCGCAGCGTAAGCTTGCATTGTAAGCCGTTTGCGGCAGCGGGGTGACAAGACATGCGAGAGGAGGACAAAAGGCCACGTACACATACGGTCAATAAAAACGTTTGCGATTTAATTACCTACTATACCCTCCTCCTGGTTTATAAGTATGATTTAACTAATAAAATACGAATGCATGACGCCAAAGATTATATAGTTGGATTCGTATTTGAACATAGTTTCCAATTATATAATTTTTATAACATGCATTAACATTTTGTTGGTTAAATTTGAGGGAAAAGTATGGCATGGAATATAAAGGGGATTATAGACTAGACAGAGGTAGTAGCACATGGTCGCTCTCTACGCAGCGACGCAACTATCGGTCGGCTTGTAGGCGACCATTTCCTGCGTGTTCAACTGCTCTATGTGTGTGCTTGCTTGCGGTTCAGGCGGCCACGGCACGCTCTACTCGCGTCCCACCGCGCGCGCTCTGCTCTCGCGTCCCTCCAGGTGCTCTGCCCTCGTCCCTCCACGCGTGCTGCCAGTGTTTGGGGCCGGTGCACGATCACACACATTCCTGTGCATGCAGTTGCGCCGGGCGCGGCGCGACGATGAAGTTACCCGCTGCAAAAACTGCCATGCGGACGCGCCGAGAATCCACGCCGCCCGGCCCCCTTTTATTCCTGCGGTCATTTACCTTCATCTCTCATCTCACACGACACAATAAGAACACCCACGAGGACACATATAGAGAGGACATCCAGCGGTTCCAATGGCGCTTCCCGTGGCTCCAATGGTGCTCCCAGCGGCCGACGATGACAACGGCGGGCAGTTCACCATGCAACACGTCGTGGACACCCACGTGAGGGGGAAGGCTCTCTCGGTGGTGTACACGATGAAGGAAATATGCCCTAGAGGCAATAATAAAGTTGTTATTTACTTTTCCTTATATCATGATAAATGTTTATTATTCATGCTAGAATTGTATTAACCAGAAACTTAGTACATGTGTGAATACATACACAAACAGAGTGTCCCTAGTATGCCTCTACTAGACTAGCTCGTTAATGAAATATGGTTAAGTTTCCTGACCATAGACATGTGTTGTCATTTGATGAACGGGATCACATCATTAGAGAATGATGTGATGGACAAGACCCATCCGTTAGCTTACCATAATGATCGTTTAGTTTTATTGCAATTGCTTTCTTCAAGACTTATACATGTTCCTCTGACTATGAGATTATGCAACTCCCGAATACCGGAGGAACACCTTGTGTGCTATCAAACGTCACAACATAATGGGGTGATTATAAAGATGCTCTACAGGTGTCTCCGATAGTGTTTGTTGAGTTGGCATAGATCGAGATTAGGATTTGTCACTCCGTGTATCGGAGAGGTATCTCTGGGCCCTCTTGGTAATGCACATCACTATGAGCCTTGCAAGCAATGTGTCTAATGAGTTAGCCATGGGATGATGCATTACGGAACGAGTAAAGAGACTTGCCGATAACGACATTGAACTAGGTATGATGATACCGACTATCAAATCTCGGGCAAGTAACATACCGATCACAAAGGGAACAATGTATGTTGTTATGCGGTTTGACCGATAAAGATCTTCATAGAATATGTAGGAGCCAATATGAGCATCCAGGTTAAGCTATTGGTTATTAACCAGAGATGTGTCTCGGTCATGTCTACATAGTTCTCGAACTTGTAGGGTCCACACGCTTAACGTTCGATGATGATTTGTATTATGAATTATGTGATTTCATAAACCGAAGTTTGTTCGAAGTCCCGGATGAGATCACGAACATGATGAGGAGTCCCGAAATGGTCGAAGCATAAAGATTGATATATTGGAAGGTTATGTTTCAACACCGGAATGGTTTCTGAGAGGTTCGGGCATTTGCCGGAGTACCAGGGGTTAC
>NC_057806.1:363269899-363276828 GCF_018294505.1 Triticum aestivum | reverse complement strand
AGGGGGGAGTTAATGGGCCTTCATGGGCCCTAGTGGAGAGAGGAGGCGACGGCTAGGTGGTGGCATGCCCCCCAGCCCAAACCTAATTGGACTAGGGTTAGGGGGCGGCCCCCTTTCCTTCTCTCCTCCTCCTCCTTCCCTCCTTCTCCTAGTGGGAATAGGAAAGGGGGGCGAATCCTACTTGGACCGGGAGTCCAAGTAGGACTCCCCCCCATGGCGCGGCCCCCTTGGGCCAGCCACCTCTCCTCCCTCCTTTATATACGTGGGAGGGGGCACCCCAAAGACACACAAAGTCTTCTCTTAGCCGTGCGCGGTGCCCCCCTCCATAGTTACACACCTCGGTCATATCGTTGTAGTGCTTAGCAGAAGCCCTGTGCCGGTAACTTCATCATCACTGTTGCCACGCCATCATGCCGACGGAACTCTCCCTCGTCCTCAACTAGATCAAGAGATTGAGGGACGTCATCAAGCTAAACGTGTGCTGAACGCGGAGGTGTCGTACGTTCGGTGCTTGGATCGGTTGGATCGCGAAGACGTTCGACTACATCAACCGTGTTACTAAATGCTTGCGCTTTCGGTCTACGAGGGTACGTGGACACACTCTCCCCTCTCGTTGCTATGCATCTCCTAGATAGATTTCGCATGTTCGTAGGAGAATTTTTGAAATACTGCATTCCCCAATAGTGGCATCCGAGCCAGGTCTATGCGTAGATGTTATATGCATGAGTAGAACACAAAGAGTTGTGGGCGATAATAGTCATACTACTTACCAGCAACGCCTTACTTTGATTCGGCAGTATTGTTGGATGAAGCGGCCTAGACCGACGTTACATGACCGTGTTCATGAGACTGGTTCTACCGATGTGCTTCGCACACAAGTGGCTAGTGGGTGTCCGTTTCTCCAACTTTAGTTGAATCGAGTTTGACTATGCCCAGTCCTTGTTGAAGGTTAAAACAACACACTTGATGAAAAATCGTTGTGGTTTTGATGCGTAGGTAAGAACGGTTCTTGCTAGAAGCCCGTAGCAGCCACGTAAAACTTGCAACAACAAAGTAGAGGACGTCTAACTTGTTTTTGCAGGCATGTTGTGATGTGATATGGTCAACACGTGATGAGATATAAATTGTTGTATGAGATGATCATGTTTTGTTACAGTTATCGGCAATTGGTAAGAGCCATATAGTTGTCTCTTTATTGTATGAAATGCAATCGCCATGTAATTGCTTTATTTTATCACTAAGTGGTAGCGATAGTCGTAGAAGCAGTAGTTGGCGAGACGACAACGATGCTCCGATGGAGATCAAGGTGTCAAGCCGATAATGATCGTGATCATGACGGTGCATTGGAGATGGAGATCAAAGGCACAAGATGATGATCGCCATATCATATCACTTATTTTGATTGCATGTGATGTTTATCTTTATGCATCTTATTTTTCTTAGTACGACGGTAGCATTATAAGATGATCTCTCACTAAATTTCAAGGTATAAGTGTTCTCCCTGAGTATGCACAGTTGCTACAGTTCGTCGTGCCGAGACACCACGTGATGATCGGGTGTGATAAGCTCTACGTTCACATACAACGGGTGCAAGCCAGTTTTGCACACGCAGAATACTCGGGTTAAACTTGACAAGCCTAGCATATGCAGATATGGCCTTGGAACACTGAGACCGAAAGGTCAAACGTGAATCATATAGTAGATATGATCAACATAGTGATGTTCACCATTGAAAACTACTCCATCTCACGTGATGATCGGCCATGGTTTAGTTGATATGGATCACGTGATCATTTAGATGACTAGATAGATGTCTATCTAAGTGGGAGCTCTTAAGTAATATGATTAATTGAACTTTAATTTATCATGAACTTAGTACCTGATAGTATTTTGCATGTCTATGTTGTTGTAGATCAATGGCCCGTGCTACCGTTCCCTTGAATTTTAATGTGTTCCTAGAGAAAGCTAAGTTGAAAGATGATGGTAGCAACTACACGAACTGGGTCGGTAACTTGAGGATTATCCTCATTGCTGCATGGAAGAATTACATCCTAGAAGCACCGCTAGGTGCAAGACCCGCTGCAGGAGCAACTCCAGACGTTATGAACGTCTGCCAGAGCAAAGCTGATGACTACTCGATAGTTCAGTGTGCCATGCTTTACGGCTTAGAACCGGGACTTCAACGACGTTTTGAACATCATGGAGCATATGAGATGTTCTAGGAGTTGAAGTTAATATTTCAAGCAAATGCCTGGATTGAGAGATATGAAGTTTTCAATAAGTTCTACAGCTGCAAAATGGAGGAGAATACTTCTGTCAGTGAACATATACTCAGAATGTCTGGGTACCACAACCACTTGACTCAACTGGGAGTTAATCTTCCTGATGATAGTGTCATTGACAGAGTTCTTCAATCACTGCCACCTAGCTACAAAAGCTTTGTGATGAACTATAATATGCAGGGGATGGATAAGACAATTCCCGAGCTCTTCGCGATGCTAAAGGTTGCGGAGGTAGAAATCAAGAAGGACAATCAAGTGTTGATGGTTAACAAGGCCACTAGTTTCAAGAAGAAGGGCAAATGGAAGAAGGGGAACTTCAAGAAGAATGACAAGCAAGTTGCTGCTCAAGTGAAGAAGCCCAAGTCTGGACTAAGCCTGAGACTGAGTGCTTCTACTGCAAAGGGACTGGTCACTGGAAGCGGAACTACCCCAAGTATTTGGCAGATAAGAAGGAGCGCAAAGTGAAAGGTATATTTGATATACATGTTATTGATGTGTACCTTACTAATGCTCGTAGTAGCGCCTAGGTATTTGATACTGGTTCTGTTGCTCATACTTGCAACTAGAAATAGGGGCTACGGATTAAACGAAGATAGGCTAAGGACGAGGTGACGATGCGGGTGGGAAATGGCTCCAAAGTTGATGTGATCGCCGTCGGCACGCTACCTCTACATCTAGCTTCGGGGTTAGTTTTAGACCTGAATAATTGTTATTTGGTGTCACCGTTAAGCATGAACATTATATCTGGATCTTGTTTGATGCGAGACGGTTATTCATTTAAATCAGAGAATAATGATTGTTCTATTTATATGAATAATATCTTTTATGGTCATGCACCCTTGATGAGTGGTCTATTTTTGTTGAATCTCGATAGTAGTGATACACATATTCATAGTATTGAAGCCAAAAGATACAAGTTTAATAATGATAGTGCAACTTATTTGTCGCACTATCATTTAGTTCATATCGGTGTAAAGCGCATGAAGAAACTCCATGTTGATGGACTTTTGGAATCACTTGATGCTTGCGAACCATGCCTCATGGGCAAGATGAATAAGACTACGTTCTCCAGAACAATGGAGCGAGCAACAGACTTGTTGGAAATAATACATACTAATGTATGCGGTCCAATGAGTGTTGAGGCTCGCGGCGGGTATCGTTATTTTCTGACCTTCGCAGATGATTTGAGCAGATATGGGTATATCTACTTGATGAAACATAAGTCTAAAACATTTGAAAAGTTCAAAGAATTTCAGAGTGAAGTGGAAAATCATCGTAACAAGAAAATAAAATTTCTACGATCTGATCGTGGAGGTGAATATTTGAGTTATGAGTTTGGTCTTCATTTGAAACAATGCGGGGTAGTTTCGCAACTCACGCCACCTAGAACACCACGGCGTAATGGTGTGTCCGAACGTCGTAACCGCACTTTATTAGATATGGTGCGATCTATGATGTCTCTTACTGATTTACCGCTATTGTTTTGGGGTTATGCTTTAGAGACGACTGCATTCACGTTTAATAGGGCACCATTTAAATCGGTTGAGACGACACCATATGAACTGTGGTTTGGCAAGAAACCCAAGTTGTTGTTTCTTAAAGTTTGGGGCTGCGATGCTTATGTGAAAAAGCTTCAACCTGATAAGCTCGAACCCAAATCGGAGAAATGTGTCATCATAGGATACCCAAAGGAGACTGTTGGGTACACCTTCTATCATAGATCCGAAGGCAAGATATTCGTTGCTAAGAATGGATCCTTTCTAGAGAAGGAGTTTCTCTCGAAAGAAGTGAGTGGGAGGAAAGTAGAACTACATGAGGTAATTGTAGTTTCTCCCAAATTGGAAAGTAGTTCATCACAGAAATCAGTTCCAGTGATTCCTACACCAATTAGTGAGGAAGCTAATGATGATGATCATGAAACTACTAATCAAGTTACTACTGAACCTCGTAGGTCAACCAGAGTAAGATCCGCACCAGAGTGGTACAGTAATCCTGTTCTGGAGGTCATGTTACTTGACCATGACGATCCTACGAACTATGAGGAAGCAATGATGAGCCCAGATTCCATGAAATGGCTTGAGACCATGAAATCTGAGATGGGATCCATGTATGAGAACAAAGTGTAGACTTTGGTTGACTTGCTCGATGATCGGCAAGCAATAGAGAATAAATGGATCTTTAAGAAGAAGACTGACGCTAACGGTAATGTTACTGTCTACAAAGCTCGACTTGTTGCAAAAGGTTTTCGACAAGTTCAAGGAGTTGACTACGATGAGACCTTCTCACCCGTAGTGATGCTTAAGTCCATCTGAATCATGTTAGCAATTGATGCATTTTATGATTATGAAATTTGGCAAATGGATGTCAAAACTGCATTCCTTAATGGATATCTTAAAGAAGAGTTGTATATGATGCAACCAGAAGGTTTTGTCGATCCCAAAGGTGCTAACAAAGTGTGCAAGCTCCAGTGATCCATTTATGGACTGGTGCAAGCCTCTCGGAGTTGGAATATACGCTTTGATAGTGTGGTCAAAGCATATGATTTTATACAGACTTTTGTATAAGCCTATATTTACAAGAAAGTGAGTGGGAGCTCTGTAGCATTTCTAATATTATATGTGGATGACATATTGTTGATCGGAAATGATACTAAATTTTTGAATAGCATAAAAGGATACTTGAATAAGAATTTTTCAATGAAAGGCCTCGGTGAAGCTGCTTATATATTGGGCATCAAAATCTATAGAGATAGAACAAGACGCTTAATTGGACTTTCACAAAGCACATACCTTGATAAAGTTTTGAAGAAGTTCAAAATGGATCACTCAAAGAAAGGGTTCTTGCTTGTGTTACAAGGTGTGAAGTTGAGTCAGACTCAATGCCCAACCACAGCAGAAGATAGAGAGAAAATGAAAGGCATTCCCTATGCCTCGGCCATAGGTTCTATCATGTATGCAATGTTGTGTACCAGACCTGATGAATGTCTGGCTATTAGTTTAGCAGGGAGGTACCAAAGTAATCCAGGAGTGGATCATTGGACAGCGGTCAAGAACATCCTGAAATACCTGGAAAGGACTAAGGATATGTTTCTCGTTTGTGCAGGTGACAAAGAGCTCGTCATAAACAGTTACGTTGATGCAAGATTTGACACTGATCCGGATGACTCTAAGTCACAAACCGGATATGTATTTATATTGAATGGTGGAGCTGTCAGTTGGTGCAGTTCGAAGCAGAGCGTCGTGGCGGGATCTACATGTGAAGCGGAGTACATAGCTGCTTCGGAAGCAGCAAATGAAGGAGTCTGGATGAAGGAGTTCATATCCGATCTAGGTGTCATACCTAGTGCATCGGGTCCAATGAAAATCTTTTGTGATAATACTGGAGCAATTGCCTGGGCGAAGGAATCCAGATTTCACATCAAGAGATGGTTCAATTCCACCCTCGATCAAGTCAAGGAGGGAGACATAGAGATTTGCAAGATACATACGGATCTGAATGTTGCAGACCTGTTGACTAAGCCTCTCTCATAGGAAAAACATGATCAGCACCAAGACTCCATGGGTGTTAGAATCATTACTATGTAATCTAGATTATTGACTATAGTGCAAGTGGGAGACTGAAGGAAATATGCCCTAGAGGCAATAGTAAAGTTGTTATTTATATTTCCTTATATCATGATAAATGTTTATTATTCATGCTAGAATTGTATTAACCGGAAACTTATTACATGTGTGAATACATAGACAAACAAAGTGTCCCTAGTATGCCTCTACTAGACTAGCTCGTTAATCAAAGATGGTTAAGTTTCCTGACCATAGACATGTGTTGTCATTTGATGAACGGGATCACATCATTAGAGAATGATGTGATGGACAAGACCCATCCATTAGCTTAGCATAATGATCGTTTAGTTTTATTGCAATTGCTTTCTTCATGACTTATACATGTTCCTCTGACTATGAGATTATGCAACTCTCGAATATCGGAGGAACACCTTGTGTGCTATCAAACGTCACAACATAACTGGGTTATTATAAAGATGCTCTACAGGTGTCTCTGATAGTTTTTGTTGAGTTGGCACAGATCGAGATTAGGATTTGTCACTCCGTGTATCGGAGAGGTATCTCTGGGCCCTCTCGGTAATGCACATCACTATGAGCCTTGCAAGCAATGTGTCTAATGAGTTCTCCACGGGGTGATGCATTACGGAACGAGTAAAGAGACTTGCTGGTAACAAGATTGAACTAGGTATGATGATACCGACGATCGAATCTTGGGCAAGTAACATACCGATGATAAAGGGAACAACGTATGTTGTTATGCGATTTGACTGATAAAGATCTTCGTAGAATATGTAGGAGCCAATATGAGCATCCGGGTTCCTCTATTGGTTATTGACCGGAGATGTGTCTCGGTCATGTCTACATAGTTCTCGAACCCATAGGGTCCGCATGCTTAATGTTCGATGATGATTTGTATTATGACTTATGTGAGTTGATGAACTGAAGTTTGTTCGGAGTCTCGGATGAGATCACAGACATGACGAGGAGTCTCAAAATGGTTGAGACATAAAGGTTGATATATTGGAAGGTTATGTTTGGACACCGGAATGGTTTTGGGGAGGTTCGGGCATTTTCCGGAGTACCG
>NC_057806.1:363240192-363269640 GCF_018294505.1 Triticum aestivum | reverse complement strand
CCCCCCCGGAGTTAATGGGCCTTCATGGGCCCTAGTGGAGAGAGGAGGCGGCGGCCAGGTGGTGGCGCCCCCTTTCCTTCTCTCCTCCTCCTCCTTCCCTCCTTCTCCTAGTGGGAATAGGAAAAGGGGGAGAATCCTACTTGGACCGGGAGTCCAAGTAGGACTCCCCCCATGGCGCTCCCCCTTGGGCCGGCCACCTCTCCTCTCCCCTTTATATACGTGGGAGGGGGGCACCCCAAAGACACACCAAGTCTTCTCTTACCCGTGTGTGGTGCCCCCCTCCACAGTTACACACCTCGGTCATATCGTCGTAGTGCTTAGGTGAAGCCCTGCGTCGGTAACTTCATCATCACCATCGCCATGTCGTCATGCTGACGGAACTCTCCCTCGTCCTCAACTGGATCAAGAGATCGAGGGACGTCATTGAGCTGAACATGTGCTGAACGCGGAGGTGTCGTGCGTTCGGTGCTTGGATCAGTTGGATCGCGAAAACGTTCAACTACATCAACCGCGTTAGTAAACGCTTCCGCTTTCGGTCTACGAGGGTACGTGGACACACTCTCCCCTCTCGTTGCTATGCATCTCTTAGATAGATCTTGCTTGTTCGTAGGTGAAATTTTTGAAATACTATGTTCCCCAACACACGAATGATCCGGTCTCAGTAGAGAGCTCCATCTAAACTATGGAGTAGTTCCTTGCCGAGGACAAGTACCAAGTGGTCGGCTTCGACCTCGAGTACACCATGGGTCATGTCGAGCACGATCAGAAGGTTGTCGTCGCCCAGTTGTGTGTGCAACATGACGTCCTCGTCTACCACTACCACCTGGCCACAAGGCCTTGCGAGTGTTTCTCCAGGTTTATCAACAACTCCGACTATAGTTTCGCTACGGTGGACACCACCAACGATCTAAAAGCGCTCAAGGTTTCGGGCTTGAAATGCCCGAATCTTGTCAACATCCAGCACCACTAGAAGCTCTGGGGGAGCGACAACAACAAACTGAACTCCCTGGTTGACCTCGCCTCGGCCATCATTGACCCCTACTACACGAAGATGAAGGAAGAGAGCAAGAAGAACAAGAATGCCTGGCACAGTGTTTGGCATGAGAGACTGGATGAACAACACGTCAAGTACGCGGCCAAGGACGTGTACACAAGCTACGAGATGTACAGGCGGATCGTTGTCATGAGGAATTGTCTTCTTCCTGCCCCAGACGAGGGATCGAGCCACTGAGTAGTGGCGGGAGCGTCACAAGAAGTAGATGACTAGACGATCATTTCACCTACTTTAGAATGCATGCAATTGTTTATTGAGGTGTGTGTGAATGATCTGTATAGTCACTTATGTAATTGAACGTTTATTTCAGTTATATATATATATATATATATATATATATATATGTGTGTGTGTGTGTGTGTGTTATTCTTCTGTAGACAGAGCAAAGCACATGGCTTATTAGCAGCAATCGTCTGTGTTATTATTGGTGTTTGCACACATTTCTAATTATGGACCCATTTTCCGCGTATCACACACATCTTGTTCAGTTTAACTGTTTCCATTGTGTTGCCTAATCACACACAGTTCATCCTAGTGAACCGTATGCTGTATATCGCACACACCTTCATCTGGCTTCCCGTTTCTTTTGTTCCTCCTCATCGCATACAGTTAATTGAACTGAATCGTATGCCCTGCATCGCACACGCAACTAAAATCTGAACCGTGTTTGATGCATCCTTCATTGCAAACATTTTGCACCCTTTTTGATGGTTCTTTTACACCAGCGTTTGCGATTATGGCATCGCACACAGTTTCGTCGAAGGGTCTCTGATCGTAGTGTCGCGTTTGGACCATCATGCAGTAGTGTATCTCAAACAGCAACACATTGTCAAAACAACCATGATATAATATGACAATAGTGGTATCTCACTAGCCCTTTCTGAGGCCGCAAAACATAAATGCATAGCACCTCCAAAGTTCAAGCAGCGACTAAACATTGTAACTCATGGTAGAAAAGATCCAGTCATGATGCACCCAACATTAGCTACACACAATGCATAGGTCATGACAGTTGTGCTCTCAGGTTCTGGCGCTTGTTTTAGAAGGTGATGACACAATATAAAAGTAAATGGGTAATCCCTTCGCAGAGGGAAGCAGTGATTTGCAGAGGTCCAGAGCTCAAGTTTTTAAAACAAAGGTAAATGATATTTTGAGACATGCACCCTTCTCATTTACTTCATGACCATCATTTATCAACATCTTCCATGCTAAGCATGCTAGTGGCGGTTCCCAAGCGATAAAAGTAAAGGTTTTGACTCCATTGAGAGTTTTGTTTGATTATTTGAGAGATTAACTCTTTTTCTGTTTGCAGTTTGGGACAGGGCATCCCTACTACCGCCCTTTTCTCATGCTATGGCGAGTGAATAAACACTCGAACTGAGAATAACCTGCTTAGCATGGAAGATACCGACCACCTCATGTCGTTCCATGAACGATCCAGGCACACAAAAAGGATATTTTTTAGAAGTTTTTAGAGGTGGCACATGCAGATTTACTTAGGACGGCAGGGTAATACCGCATATAGGTAGGTATGGTGGACTCATCTGGAATAACTTCGGGTTCAAGGTTTTTGATGTACAAGCAGAATTCCCACTTAGTACATGCGAAGGCTAGCAATTAGATTGAGAAAAGCGGCCAGCTAGAGAGCAACAACGATCATGAACATGCATTATGCATAAGTAACATTGGACACTAGCATGAGTAGGATATGAACACCATGAACATAAATATCATAGAGGCTATGTTGGTTTTGATTCAACTACATGCATGAACATGTGCCAAGTCAAGCCACTTGAACATTCAGAGGAGGATACCATATCATCATACTACATCACAATCATTTTAACGCAATGTTGATGTCCAAGAGAAATCATTATCCACTCCCAGCTACTTATGCATGGCATGAGAAACTATAACCTCTAATTGTCATTGCAAACATGTTTAATCATAATGGGTTGAATCATGGATATTAGGTTAAACATATTTACACAAACAGAACAAGTCAAGTTCATACCAGTTTCTCTCTACCACGAACAGTTCATCGAATATCGTCATTATTGCCTTTCACTTGCATGAACGAACGATATAAAAATAATAATAGTGCAAGAGTGCCATGGACTAAGCTGGAATCTGCAAACATTTTATTCAATAGGAGAAGACAAGGTAAATGTGCTTTTTATTAGATCAACAGTTATTCATATGAGAGCCACTAAATATTTTCATCGTGGTCTTCTCCTTGGTACAACTCAAATAAAAAGAAAATAAATTTAGAGAAACACACTGAAATATTTTTGGAGTTTTTGGTTATCTTGAACAAGCAAATAAAAGGGAAAAACCAAAACGAGAAAACTATTTACACGGGAAAGCTCCCAACAAGCAAAAGAAGAACAATGAAATGTTTTTGGGTTTTCTTTTTAATATTAATATTACAACTAAGCATGCATAGAAAGTAAACTAACTACAACTATTTTTTTTGGTTTTTCTAAAGCTTTTTTCAAACACACAAGAAGAAAGCAAGAAAGATAAAATTTAAACATGGATGATACAATGAAAAAGTGTGAACACCGACAACGCGAATAAGTGGACATGAATGTAATGTCGGTGAGAAACACGTACTCCCGTAAGCTTAGGCTTTTGGCCTAACTTGGTAGTCGATCAGAAGCCTGGATAGTAGTTGGGGTACTAAGGAGCGGGCATCCACTGATCCCACTGCTGAGGCTCCTCCTCTGCCTCTGCAGCAGCCTGATCGTTCCGATAGGCGATGATGTCTGCAGGCATAATCCTATATCCGCCCCTGGCAACACGATCAAAGAAAGCAGGAACAGTTAATGGAATAATATCACGAGTGATAATGCTGAAAACTAGGTTATATGGAACAGGGATGTTAGGAGACTCTTTATTAGTGAAATGGTGGTGATCCATGGCTGCGCGTTCTAGGTAAACTTTGGTCAGAGGGTAATCATGATGGCGTATCTCAACATTAAGGTGAGCCACCAAACGAGTAGCGAAAATCCCACCATGTATTTTTACCCTTGGATTTATTAATGTGGAGGCGACGAGCCACAATAGCTCCCAAGCTATAAGTGTTGTCGCCCTCAAGTGCACGATGTAAAATAGCAAAGTCTGGTGTGCTGAGCGCACCCACTTTTTCCCTAGCAAGCAAACATTTAGCGATAAACAAAGTAAAATAATGCAGTGCAGGAAAGTGTATGCTAGTGGTAGTGACGGTCGACACCCCTCTCTCATCTCCCACTGTCAAAGTAAGATAAAAGGCCTCAAACTCCGCCGACCTAGGCTTGGCTAAGCTCCCATCAGAAGGGATCATGCATATGTTACAAAATTTAGTAAGTGGTATCTGATGATTTTCAGCATATAAATCAAAACTCACTTCAGGAGGATTATTCCTAGGAAGGAAAGTAAAATTTTGAACAAAGATGTGCTGTTCACACTCATCTGCAATGAAGTCGTTGAGGCCGGCATTAGCAGCATATTGTGTGAACTCCTGAAGGATTCCAGACTCTTCCATAAACGGGGTGTGCGGCTATTCGCACGGTCGTACTTCCACCAACCTCTGAGGATGGAGATCACTGTCAGATGACTCCCCAATAACACCCTTGGAGTTCTTCTTGGAGCCAAACTTCCTATAGATATTCATGGTTTTCCTATGAACAAAAATTGTGAAATTTATTAGACCACAAAATTTTCTCAACAAAACTTCACAAAAATGATACCAACTACTCATAGGGATACATAGAGGCCATAGCAAGCATTCAAACTACTTAGAACTCTAAGAATTCAACATGCAAGCTCATCTATAGCAGCACCAAGAGTAGCTAATTATTCAAAATATAAACCACTAAAACAAAAACTAATTTGACAAACGGTGGATTCACATACCAAGCACCAATCCCCCAAAACAGTTTCGGAAACGGAGCTTCGAGCAAAGAGATCGAAATCCGTGGGTTTGAGAGCAAGAACATGGGAGAGAGAGCGATGGAATTTTTTTCTAGAGGTAAGTGATGATGTGGTATGAAGAGATAAGTGAGGGGGCCCTCATGGGGACCACAACCCACCAGGGCGCACCTGGGGGTCCTAGCGCGCACAGGTGGGTTGTGCCCACCTGGTGCACCTCCCTCTAATATTATTTGCACCAAAAATTCAAAAATATTTAGGAAAAAATCATATTAAATTTTCAAGGCATTCTAAGAACTTTTATTTTTGGGTCATTTTTTATTGCACAGGAAATTTAGAAACAGACAAAACATGGCATTTTATTTTATTTAACTAATAAAAAAGTAGGGGTAGAAGGTAGTGCTTACTAAATTCATCAACTTCATACCGCTCAAAAAATGATCCATTAATAAGGTTGATCAGGTCTTATTAATAACCACTTTTGATTAATATGAAACCGAAGAACTTCCGTAAATCACTAAGTTACCTCAATGGGGATATGAATGTCCCCAACAATAAGCATTTCATATTTCTTTTTGACAGTAGGTAGAGGTATTTGAAAACTTCCAATAGTGATTGTCGGAGATTTTTCAATAACATTAATACCATTCACTTGGAATTGTTTCTTTGGAAAGTGCACTGTATGCTCATTACCATTGATATGAAAAGTGACCTTGCTTTTATTGCATCAATAACAGCCCCTGCAGTATTCAAGAAGCGTCTACCAAGGATAATCGACATGTTGTCGTCCTCGGGCATCTCAAGTATAACAAAGTCAGTCAAAATAGTAACATTAGCAACAACAATGGGCACATCCTCACAGATACCGACAGGTATGGCAGTTGATTTGTCAGCCATTTGCAAAGATATTTCAGTAGGCATGAGTTTATTCAAATCAAGTCTTTTATATAAATAGAAAGGCATAACACTAACACCAGCTCCTAAATCACACAAGCAGTTTTCACATAATTCTTTTTGATGGAGCAAGGTATAGTTGGTATTCCCGGATCTCCAAGTTTTTTAGGTACTCCATCTTCAAAAGTATAATTAGCAAGCATAGTGAAGATTTCAGCTTCCGGTATTTTTCTTTTATTAGTGATGATGTCTTTCATATACTTTGCATAAGGAGGCATTTTCAAGATGTCAGTCAAGCGAGTACCCAAAAAGACTAGCCTCGGCATTTCAGCAAAGCATTCAAATTCTTCATCGTCATTCTTTTTAGTTGACTTGGGTGGAAAAGGCATAGGTTTTTGAACCCATGGTTCTCTTTCTTTACCGTGTTTTCTAGCAACAAAGTCTCTTTTATCATACCTTTTATTCTTAGGTTGTGGGTTATCAAGATCAACAGGTGGTTCTATCTCAACATCATTGTCTGGTTATTTATTATTTGGTTGAGTATTTTCA
This sequence comes from Triticum aestivum, assembly GCF_018294505.1. NCBI lineage: Eukaryota > Viridiplantae > Streptophyta > Magnoliopsida > Poales > Poaceae > Triticum > Triticum aestivum. Next base: position 363,263,231 of record NC_057806.1, on the reverse strand, counting down.
TGACCATCACCATTATCTTTTTCATTATCACTAGGTGAATGTTCATTACCAGACTGAGTTTCAGCATCAGAGATAGAAGTTTCCTTATCATTATCAGGAGGTTTTTCTACTTCAGGTTCACTAGAAGCATGCAAAGTCCTATCATTTTTCTTCTTCTTTTTCTTTCTAGAAGGACTAGGTGTGCTAGTGTTAGCTCTTTGTGAATCTTGTTCAATTCTTTTTGGGTGTCCCTTGGGATAAAGTGGTTCCCCAGTCATTTTACCTCCTCTAGTTGCAACTCTAACAGCAAAGTCATGCATATTATTATTCATTTCATCAAGCAACTCTCTATGTGATTTAGCTACTTGTTCTAACTGGGTTTGTACCATAGAAGCATGCTTTCCAACACCTCTAACATCATTTGAGATTCTAAATAACAAGGCATTCAAGCGAGCAATCGTATCAGAATTGTATTTCAATTGTTTCATAACATTTGCATTGAAGTGATCTTGTTTTCTAATGTAGTTTTCAAACTCATAAAGGCATTGGCTAGGATGCATATTGTGAGGATTATCATTATCATTGGACTTCATAAGAGAATTTACCTCTTGCACCTTAGGAAGTGGTGATGTATTAAGCCCAAGTATTTCTTCAATATGAGGTAAATTTTTAACATCCTCATCTTTAATACCTTTTTCCTTCATAGATTTCTTTGCCTCTTGCATATCTTCAGGACTGAGATATAATATACCCCTTTTCTTCGGAGTGGGTTTATGTGGTGGTTCAGGAATAGTCCAATCATCATAATTTTTCAATATATTATTCAATAATTCCTCAGCTTGTCCAACAGTTCGTTCCCTGAAAACACAACCAACACAACTATCTAGGAAATCCCTAGAAGCATCGATTAGTCCATTATAGAAGATATCAAGTATTTCATTTTTCTTAAGAGGATGATCAAGCGCTTGTTTCTTATGAGCAGGGAAATATTTTTTTAGAGAAGTAGTAAATCATATCCTAGGGACTACGCGCACAACCAGGAGCAAGAGTATTGTACCAAGCTTTAGCATCACCCTTTAATGAGAAACGAATTAATTTGAGAATAAAGTAATAGCGAGTTTTCTCATCATGAGTAAAAAGGGTGGCTATGTCATTCAACTTAGTAAAATGTGCCATAACAGTTTCAGTTTCATAACCATGGAAAGGATCAGATTCAACCAAAGTAATCAACTCTGGGTCGACAGAGAATTCATAATCCTTATCATCAATAAAGATAGGTGAAGTAGCAAACTTAGGATCACATTTCATTCTAGCATTCAAAGATTTTTCTTTATACTTGCATAATAATTTCTCTAGATCATCTCTATCCCTACAAGAAAGAATATCTCTAGTTGTCTCCTCATTCATAACATAACCTTCCGGTACCTTAGGCAATTCATATCTAGGAAGGCTAGTTCTAGCAGGTGTTTCAGGACATTCAGTTTCAAGCTCATCATTGATATGTCTCCAATGTATCTATAATTTTTTATTGTTCCATGCTGTTATATTATCAATCTTGGATGTTTTATAATCATTTTATAGTCATTTTATATCATTTTTGGTACTAACCTATTGACATAGTGCCAAGTGCCAGTTGCTGTTTTTTCATGTTTTTTACATCGCAGAAAATCAATATCAAACGGAGTCCAAATGCCACGAAACTTTACGAAGAATTTTTATGGGATAGAAGGAACACAACAGGCCCTGGTTGCGCCTGGGGGTGCCCCGAGGGAGGCACAATCCACCAGGGCGCGCCAGAAGGCCCGGGCACGCCCTGGTGGGTTGTGCCCACCTTAGGTGCCCCCCGGACCGCCTCTTTGCTCTATAAATACCCCAATATTCCCAAAACCCTAGGGAAGTCAACGAAATAATGATCCAGCTGACGGTGTCGTGTGCCTAGGGTAGGGCAATAGACCTGATCTAAGCACCCTTCCCAAGGACACTGCCCTATAGTCAAAGACATCCAAAGGACAGCAAATTCTGCCGAATGGAATCACCTCAAGATGCAACCCACTCGACCATGAGTTCCACTCGGGTAACCTAATTCCATTCAACCATGATATAATCATTCGACCACATCATGAACCACTTGGAGTGCAGAAGATCTAAGGCCACTCAGGATGGCAACGATCAGGCGTTCACTCCGTAGTCTTAAAGGTCATTTATATCACTTTAATGCTGACGTTACCAGTAACATCCTCTCTTTATGTACATTGAACCCTGTGTAATGTGGGATGGTTGGGGTCCTGGCGCACTCTATATAAGCCACCCCCCTCCACTGGCACAAGGGTTCGCACCCCCTATAACTTCACACATAATCCAATCGACCGAGCCTTCGGGCACCGAGACGTAGGGCTGTTACTTCCACCGTGAAGGGCCTGAACTCGTACATCTTGCATACACAATCTCACCATAGCTAGGATCTTGCCTCTACATTCCTACTCCCCTACTTTACTGTTAGACTTAGAACCACGACAGTTGGCGCCCACCTTGGGGCAGGTGTCTTAGTGACTTTCCGGTGAGGTTGCGATTTCTTTGAGTCCTTTCAGCATGGTTTCCGGCAGAGCTTTGGCTGAGGGCCGTGAGATCCATCTCGGCGCGCTCGTCTTCATCGCCGACGACTCCGCTTGGCTTCAGGAAGCTCCTCTCAACATCGAGGCGCTCCCCGTCCGCGGGGCGACACACTTTCGCGAGTGCGTTCGCGGTGTCCTTCTGCGGCAGCCGTCGACTCAGTATCGGTCGGCCCCTGCAGCATCTTTGCTTCCCGCTGCTCGCTGTCACAAGCGATCCGGTCGGTCACGGCTTCAGCGATGGGTGAAGCACACGGTGGCACGTCAGTCGGCTACCCCTCAAGTCGCGGCAATCGAGCCCGACGAATCTCTCTACGGCCTGCTCGACCTGTCGACTGGCTCCGTCGAGACCCTGCCCGAGTACGACAGCAGTCACCCTGTGGCGGAGGTCCTGATGGTCGACACGCTTCGTAGCCTGCCTGGCATGCGTCGCAACGGCAGTGACGACGGCGGTGGCGATCCATCGCGTGTTCATGAAGAGTACCACCTTGAAACTCTCTCTTCTCAGCAGAGGGAGGAACTTCACCGCCGCAATGTGGAGGCCCTCCACACGCCCGTTGTCGGCGACTCCTCTGAGGTTCGGGCCTTAGAGGCGGCGCGTTTCGCCACTTTGCCTAAGCGCACCCGACTGGAGAACCTTCAGCGTGCACTCGACGACCGCGCTCACCGACAGATCCCCGAGTCTAGTCAGCGGTAGCGGCAGTCATTTCCACCGGAACCGCAGGTATACCGCACTCCGATTTAGAATCTTTCCACTGCGGCCCATATAGCAGAATCCATTCAGCCATCCCAGTCAGAAGCTGGTAGAGGTTTGATGCAGATCAAAGCACTGCTCCGAGCAGCAGGAGAGCAGAACACTGTAGTTTCTCAGTCGCGCAACAGAATCCATAACAGATCTATGGAGGCTGATACCCTTCAGTCGGCTCACAGCCTAAGATCGCCTACGCGGCGTGAGGGGCGTGGACATCGTCAAGGGCAGTATTTGGGTCGGAACCATGAGCAGCAAGATCATCGGCTCGACCATGATGACCGCCATCGAGTGCCTACACCCCCTCCGAGGGGCGAATCATATGTGCCCCGGCATTATGATGATAGGTGCATGTATAGCGAGGAGTGGAGGAGGCCAGTCGACCCAAGAGAGACAGGGTTTGACGCAAGGTCCATTTTGGTGCAAGGTTTGGTGGACAGGAATCGAGCACATAGAGAAGGGCAAGATAGAGATCGTCCGACTGGAAGCAGGGTGCATGTTTCTGGTCTAGAGTGTTTTAGTAGAGCCATCAGGGCTGCAGAGATCCCTCCCAACTTTAGGTTGGCGACTGGGGTCAGTAAGTTCATAGGTGAATCAAAGCCGGACACCTGGCTTGAGGACTACCGAGTGGCTGTGCAGATCGGTGGAGGAAATGATGAAGTTGCCATGAAGCATCTTCCCCTGATGCTTGAAGGGTCAGCTAGATCTTGGTTGAATCAGTTGGCTCCAGGCAGTATTTTCAGTTGGGAAGAGTTGGCCCAAGTGATCATCAGAACGTTTGAGGGCACGTGCAAGTGGCCAGCGGGATTGACAAAATTGCAGCATTGCGTGCAAAAGCCAAATGAAACTTTGAGGGATTACATCTAGAGGTGGACCACTTTACACCACACTGTGGAGAATGCGTCTCATCATCAAGCAGTCTGCGCCTTCAAGGAGGGCATTCGGTATCAGGAGCTCAACCTGAAATTCGGTCGCACAGGAGAGATGTCTTTGACTCGAATGATGGAGATAGCCACTCGATACGCCAATGGCGAAGAATAAGACCGACTCCGAAGTGGCAAGAGTAAACCAATCGTCCAGGACATGGGAGGAGGTAATTCCAATCGGAAGCAGAAGCGCAAAGCAAAACCTGCGGCACCTGGAGAGGTTGCAGTCGCAATGCAAGGAAAACCTAAAGGGACATGGAGCCCTAAGAAGGTGAAGGATGCAGCCGGGAACGATGTGTTGGATTTACTATGTCACATTCCCATCAAGAAGGATGAAGAGGGAAATCTCATCTATCCCAAGCATACCACTCGACAGTGCCGAGTCCTTATACAGCAGTTCAGAGAAAAGCAACCCAGTGAGAAGGAAAAAGAATCTGATAAAGATGAGGACGGGGAAGAGGATGATGATGGTTTTCCCAATATCAATTCCACTTTGGTGATTTTTACTGATGTTGAAAGCAAGAGTCGACTAAAAGTCATCAATAGGGAAGTAAACATGGTTGCTCCAGCAACACCGACGTATCTGAAATGGTCAAAGACTCCTATCACATTCGACCAGCCAGACCACCCGCCGCACGTTGCCACCCCTGGGAGGCAAGCGTTGGTGGTCGACACGATCATTGGAGGCACCCGATTGACCAAAGTTTTGATGGATGGTGGCAGCAGATTGAACATCTTCTATGCTGAGACCCTCCGAGGGATGGGCATTCCGATGTCCAAGCTTAGTGAGAGTAACATGCAGTTTCACAGAGTTATACCGGGAAAGAAAGCCGATTCACTCGGCCAGATCACCCTTGATGTGGCTTTCGGCGATTCAAAGAATTACCGGAAGGAAAAGTTGACATTTGAAGTCGTGGATTTTCACAGTGCCTATCATCCTATCCTGGGCAGAATTGTGTATGCGCGTTTCATGGCTCGACCTTCTTATGTGTTGTAACACCCCGGATGTGATTTACCCAATATGTACTCCAACTCTTGCCGTTTCCGGCCTTAAGTTATTTTATTTTCTCGGGTTCGGGTTTTTGTCTCCGTGTGTTGTTGTCATCGGCATGCATCTCATATCATGTCATCATGTGCATTGCATTTGCATACGTGTTCATCTCATGCATTCGAGCATTTCCCCCGTTGTCCGTTTTGCATTCCGGCGCTCCGTTTTCCTCCGGTGGTCATTTCTACCTTTCTTTCGTGTGTGGGGATTAAACATTTCTGTATTGGACCGAGACTTGCCAAGCGGCCTTGGTTTACTATCGGTAGACCGCCTGTCAAGTTTCGTACCATTTGGACTTCGTTTGATACTCCAACGGTTAACCGAGGGACCAAAAAGGCCTCGTGTGTGTTGCAGCCCAACACCCCTCCAAGTTGGCCCAAAACCCACCAAAAACCCTCTCCATCATCTAGAGCGTTCGATCACGATCGCGTGGCCGAAACCGCACCTCATTTGGACTCTCCTAGCTCCTCCTATGCCTATATATACCTCCCCCATCCCAAATTTCGGATCTCCCCGTCCAAACCCTAAAAAAACACCTTGCGCCGGCCGGACACGTCCGTCCCCGGCCGGACAGCGTCCGCCGCCGCCTCTGGCCAACCAGGGCGTGCCACATCGCCTGGGGGAGAGCCCCACTTCGCCGCCGTCGCGCAAGCCCGCCAAGCCCGCACCGGGCACCCGTGGCCCACCTGCTCCCCGCCGCCGCGGATCGGTGCTGCCCCATCTCCTCCTCCCGTGCCGGCAAAGCTCCGCCACCGGAGCCGCCCCGCTCCGGCAGCTCCTCCGTCGCGCCGCCCGAGCCACCGGGAACCGAGCCGCGCCGCTTCTCGCCGCTCCGTCGACCTCGTCGCCCGCGGCCACCTCCGCCGCACCCGGGGCCGGCGACCTCTCCGGCGTCTGACTCCGGCCGCCGTCGTCTTCTCTCCGGTGAACAGGACTTCCGGCCGTCCTCGAGAAGCGTGCCACCGGATCTCAGATCTAGATCTCGGTTGACTTTCTTTGCCCGAAACCCTAATATTTTGCTCCTGTTCATCGTGCTATAACTCCGCATCCGTAGCTCCATTTTGGGCATATAGCATATTAAAATGTTCACCTCAGAGAGTACATCATTTCATCTCATTGCATCATTTTCATTTGAGTTCATCTTGATGCCCGAAATGCTGTTAGAAGAGTGCTATTTGAGATAATTGTCAGATCTGCTGCTACATTTAGATATTTGTCATTTTTGCCATGATTATTGTGTGCATGATATGCCCAGGTGCTCTTCATGTGTTTTGTTAAGGGTTTTGTCATCTATCCAGAGGTGCAACCCATGTAATTTTGTGATGTGTGTGGTGACTAACACAAGCTTGCAAAGTGAGGCATTTGTTAATGCTGATTTCAGGGACTTACCATTTCCACTAAGTCCTTGACATGTTTATCTCATATGGCCATATGTTCATGTTGTTTCCTAGTGATCCGTGCCTCTTTTGAGGATGATCAGTAAGGATGTTTTGTTAATCTTTTAGTGCTCTATCCACCATGTCCTTGTTTGCAATTATGGAGCACCCTAGCTTGAGTCAATCGAGCTCTACTTTTGTCATTTCATGAATCTGGGCAGATTGTCTACTTGTTAGCGATTTTGCCGATGATGTTGTAGTTGATCCGTGCATGCTATGATATTGTTCTTGCCATGTCTAGCTTGTATTTTGTGTATTCTTGATGGGTGTATGCTTAGATTGTCATGAGTTGCTCTGTAGTGAGTGCATCGAGCTCGTAAACATGCCTACTTGATATCTGTTTCAGCATGCTCCAGTTTTCACTAAGTCTGAGAACTGATTATGTTTTTGCCATGTTCACATGCTTGCAATTGTATTTCCTGATCCCTTTTGGCTAAAGGTCGCTAAGGGAATTTTGTTAAGCTCTTTGAGTAGCTCCATGACATGCTTTACTTTGCCATGTTCAGGTCCTGTAGCATATTGTTTTCATGCTCCGAAGAGTGCTATCTGATCTGAAATTCCAGACAAGTGTTAATTTCACTAAGTCTGAAATCTGTTTGTCAAATGCATTTTTGCCATGCTTGTTTGAACCTGTTAATGGATGAATTGGCCGTAGCTCAGTGCTAGACTTTTGTTAAGCATCATGAATAGATTCCTGCCATGTATTTTGATGCCATGTTTGTGTGCTGTAGCATGTTCATCTTGTTGCATTTAGATGGCTACTTGTTGTAAATCGCAGAACGTGATCATATTTGAATTGCTTGCCATTTCCAAACCGTAACTCCGATTCCGGCGTTCTTTATATTGTTTTCAAGCGATTTCAGCTCATCTTTCCAGTGACACACTTGGATTTCCATGTTGGGGCCAGGTTCATGCTTTCCTTGTCAAATCTTGCATCTGCATCCCGCATCGCATCCCGCATAGCATACCATCCTTGCATCATATTGTTTGAGCTTTGCACGTGGTTGATTGTGTCCTTGTTGCTTGTTTGTCTTGTTTGGGTAGAGCCGGGAGATGAGTTCGCTAACAAGGAGCCCGTTGAGTTTGCTTTCGAGGATCCAGTCAACTCTGACAACTTTGCAGGCAAGATGATCATACCCTCGAAATCACTACTATCTTTGCTTTGCTAGATGCTCGCTCTTTTGCTATGCCTATGCGACGATGCCTACCATTTGCTTATCATGCCTCCCAAATTGCCATGTTCAGCCTCTATCCCACCATGTCCTAGCAAACCGTTGATTGGCTATGTTACCGCTTTGCTTAGCCCCTCTTATAGTGTTGCTAGTTGCAGGTGAAGATTGGAGACTGTTCCTTGTTGGAACATTATTTACTTGTTGGGATATCATTATATTGCCATGTTATTTTAATGCATCTATATACTTGGTAAAGGGTGGAAGGCTCGGCCTCTCGCCTAGTGTTTTGTTCCACTCTTGCCGCCCTAGTTTCCGTCATATCGGTGTTATGTTCCCGGATTTTGTGTTCCTTATGCGGTTGGGTTATAATGGGAACCCCTTGACAGTCCACCTTGAATAAAACTCCTCCAGCAATGCCCAACCTTGGATTTACCATTTTCCACCTAGCCTTTTTCCTTGGGTTTCGCGGACTCAAGGGTCATCTTATTTTAAACCCCCGGGCCAGTGCTCCTCTGAGCGTTGGTCCAACCTAGAGCACCGTGCGGGGCCGTCCCTTGGCAACTTGGGTTACGTTGGCTCCCGTACGCTTAGCTTATCCGGTGTGCCCTGAGAACGAGATATGTGCAGCTCCTATCAGGATTTGTCGGCACAGCGGGTGGTGTTGCTGGTCTTGTTTTACCATTGTCGGAGTTGTCTTGTAAAACCGGGATGTCGAGTCTGATCGGAATGTCTCGGGAGGAGGTCTATTCCTTCATTGACCGTGAGAGCTTGTCATGGGCTAAGTTGGGACTCCCCTGCAGGGATTTGAACTTTCGAAAGCCGTGCCCGCGGTTATGGGCAGATGGGAATTTGTTAATGTCCGGTTGTAGATAACTTGAACCTTAACTTAATTAAAATGAATCAACAGTGTGAGTTACCGGGATGGTCTCTTCTCGGCGGAGTCCGTGAAGTGAACACGGTGTTGGAGTAATGTTTGCGCAGGTTGTCCTCTAGTTACTCGTTCACGCTTTGCCTCCTCTTCTCGCTCTCTTTTGCGAACAGGATAGCCACCATATATGCTAGTCGCTTGCTGCAGCTCCACATATTTACCTTGCCTTTCCTATTAAGCTTAAATAGTCTTGATCGCGAGGGTGCGAGATTGCTGAGTCCTTGTGGCTCACAGATTACTTCCAAACCAGATGCAGGGCCTGATGACTCCGTTCCAGATGACGCGCTAGAGCTCAAGTGGGAGTTCGACGAGGAATCACGCCGATACTACGTGTCTTTCCCTGATGATCAGTAGTGGTGCCCAGTTGGGGGTGATCGGGACCGTGTCGCATGTTAGGTTATCTTTTATTTTGGCGCCGTAGTCGGGCCATGAGTGTTTGAATGTTGTAATGCTATTTATGTACTTGATTGATGTGGCGAGTGTAAGCCAACTATGTATCTCCCCTTTTATTATCTATATTACATGGGATGTTGTGATGATTGCCTAACTTGCGACATTGCTTTCAATGCGGTTATGTCTCTAAGTCGTGCCTCGACACGTGGGAGCTATAGCCGCATCGAGGGCGTTACAAGTTGGTAATCAGAGCCTTCCCCGACCTTAGGAGCCCCATTGCTTGATCGTTTTGAGCGGCCGAGTTGTGTCTACAAAAATGTTTTGAGTCATTTAGGAATTATATATCGAAGAGTTTAGGAATTCTTTTTACTCCCCAGTCTCCTCATCGCTCTGGTAAGGCATCCTGACATAGAATTTTGACTCTTCTCTTCTCAAATTTCACAAAAAAAAATTAGGATCACGCGGGTATCTTGGAATCGTTCCGATGGTTTTGTGACGAGAACATTGTCTTGGTGCCTCCTGTCAGGGGTTTTGTGGAAGTGTCCCGGGGAGTTGAGCTCCAAGGTGTTGTCGTCATAATTTTATCGTTGCAGTTCTGGAATACCTGAGTTTAGTATGCCAACATTGAAAATCTCTTTTATGCAGTTCGTTGGTGAGATAACCTCGACGCCACCCAGTACTGGGGCGGGAGTTCGGGAGTATCGCCATAACTTGTATAACGGATGCTTTTTCGAAGGTTGAGGTAGATGGTTTCCGAAGTTTTTCTCGGTTATGTGTTGAAGGATGGATACAGCTGGATGTAGGATTTGCTAGATTTGGGTGAGATATTATGCTTCCCCTGTATCCCCAACACCTGATTGCATAACTGGAAAGGTTCAGGAGTTTCATAGGTGGGAATTCTTGTAGCTCTAGTTCTTCTTCCATGGATAATTGGTTTGAGATTGGGATTTCTTACCGAGTATTCGTTCTTGATCCGTACCTTGTCGATTTATTTCTCTACCTAAATTCTAAGTGGCTTCTCAATTTATGGATATGTGACCATTTCAAGAGGAATGCATTCGTTCATTTTGTTCGGATGTGAAGACTTTATGTTGCTATTTCAACCCGTTTGATTCAGCTTCATTTTATCTGTTAATATGCTAACTGTGGTCAACCTCTTCAGGATGGCTCCCGCTAAGAGCACCAATCAGAATCAGGATCCGCCACCACCTCCACCTCCTCCGGAGGCATGGCAAGTTGTGATGGCCACAACCAATGCAAACACACAGTTGATCATGCAAATTCTTCAAGAGCGCAATCAAGCGAACCAAGGCAACCAAGGCAACAATCAGAATCACTTTGCTACACTCAACCAGTTCCTTGCTAACGGGCCAAAGACTTTCAGCAATTGTGTTGAGGCAACTGATGTTGACGATTGGCTCGTGGATCTGTGCAAGCATTTCGAGTGCAGTAACGTCAGGCCTGAGGACTTCGTCAAGTTCGCATCCTTCCAACTCAAAGATCAAGCTGCAGAATGGTTTCAGCAGTACAAGGATTCCAGAGGTGGACGTGCGATTACCTGGGATGAATTCCGTCAAGACTTCAAAGCTCATCATATTCCTCAGAGTGTGGTTGAAAGTAAGCATGAAGAATTCCGCAACCTGAAGCAAGGCTCTTTGTCTGTCTATGACTACAACAAGTTGTTCCAGAAGCTCGCCTGCTTTGCTAAGCAGGACGTCCCTGATGAGAAGAGCATGATATATCAGTTCAGGGTGGTCTCAGAGAAGAAATTCAGCTAGCTCTTGTTCTCTTTGAGCCCTTGAGATACGATGAGTTCTACAACATGGCATTGAAGCAAGAGGCTGCTCAACTGAGGTGTGATGCTTCCAAGAAGCGAGTCAGAGATGCTACTCCTTCTTCCTCTACTCAAGTGGCCAAGCAGCAGAAGTATTGGCTTCCTCCTCCTCCGTTCCGTCAGCCGTATCAGTAGAAAAGCAAAGGTGGCAGTGGATCTTCCCACCCACCCAACCCTGGCTTTCAGAACAAGACTTCGTCTCAAGCTCCAAGATCGAGTGCTCCGTATCACCGTCCTCTTTCAGAGGTCACGTGCAACAAGTGCCAACAGAAGGGTCACTATGCCAACAAATGCTTCAATCAGAGGCGTCTTCCTCCTCCTCCTCCTGTGAGATTGGCAAGTACATCTATGGTCAAGCATAACCCCAAGCACGCCAAGGTCAACTTGCTGAATGCAGCTCAGGCAGAGGACTCATCAGATGTCATCATGGGTAACTTTCCAGTTAACTATTTTCCCGCAAAAGTTCTTTTTGACACTGGTGCATCGCATTGTTTCATGTCAAGATCATTTGTTTCCAAGCATGACTTCGTTTCGCAAATGTTGGGTAAACCTATGGGAGTGGTTTCTCCGGCTAAGTCTATGAGGGCTACTTCAATAGTCCCGGATGTTTCTATCATGATGGGTGATTTCAAGTTTCTGGCTTCTCCAATGGTTCTTGGTAACTCGGATATTGATCTTATTCTCGGGATGGATTGGCTTTCTAAGCACAAGGCTCAGCTTGATTGTGCAGCCAGGCAGATTCAATTGACTCATTCGTCTGAGGATGTAATTGTCTTTGCCGCGAATGACGATACCATCCGTCTATTTTCTCTCAATGAGAAGGGTGAACTGGATGCTATCTCACAAATTCCAGTCATTTGCGAATATCAAGATGTCTTTCCAGAAGAGCTTCCAGGAATGCCTCCGCACCGGCCAGTCGAATTCGTTATTGATCTTGAGCCTGGCACAGAACCTGTGTGCAAGCGTCCTTACAAGCTCGGACCTGAAGAGTTGAAGGAGCTGAAGAAGCAACTCGATATTCAAGAGAGAATGGGCCTCATCCGACCTAGTTCTTCTCCGTGGGGTTGTGGTGTTCTTTTTGTGAAGAAGAAGGATGGAACGGACCGACTTTGTGTTGATTACCGTCCATTGAACAAGAAGACCATCAAGAACAAATACCCACTTCCCAACATCAACGAGCTGTTCGAACAACTCAAAGGTGCCCAAGTATTCTCCAAGCTTGATCTTCGTATGGGTTATCATCAGATTCGAATCCGTGAGCAAGATATTCCCAAGACGGCTTTCAGGACAAGCTATGGTTCATATGAATACATTGTCATGTCTTTTGGCCTCGTCAACGCTCATCCAACGTTCTCTCGCATGATGAACTCCATCTTCAATGCCTACACCAATGACTTCGTTTTGGTCTATCTTGACGACATTCTGGTTTTCTCGAAGAACAAAGAAGATCATGCCAAGCACTTGCGTTTGGTACTCGATAAGCTGAGGGAACACCAGTTCTATGCCAAGTTCTCCAAGTGCGAATTTTGGCTCGATGAGGTTCTTTATCTTGGTCATATCATCTTTGCCAAGGGCATTACGGTGAATCCTGAGAAGGTGTCTGCAATTGTGAATTGGGAACCTCCTCAGAACGTGAAGCAACTCCGTAGCTTCCTAGGTCTCACAAGCTATTGTCGAAGATTCGTTGAAACTTTTCTAAGATCACGAAGCCTCTCTCAAATCTTCTCCAGAAGCACGTCAAGTACGTTTGGTCTCCGGAGTGTGACATTGCTTTCAACACTTTGAAAGAGAAATTGGTCACTGCTCCAGTTCTGACTCCGCCTGATGAATCCAAGTCGTACGAGGTCTTTTGTGATGCCTCTCTCCAAGGTCTCGGTGCAGTGTTGATGCAAGAGAAGAAAGTTGTGGCTTATACCTCTCGCCAGTTGAAGCCCAACAAGAAGAACTACCCCACTCATGATCTCGAGTTGGCGGCAGTTGTGCATGCTCTTTTGACTTGGAGACATCTTTTATTAGGAAGAAAAGTGGACATTTTCACTAATCACAAGAGTCTCGAGTACATCTTCACTCAGCCTAATCTCAACCTCAGGCAAACTCGATGGGTCGAAATGATTCAAGAGTATAATCCGAGTATCGAGTATACTCCAGGCAAGGCCAATGTGATTGCTGACGCATTGAGCAGGAAGGCTTATTGCAACAGTCTGATTCTCAAGCCTTATCAACCCGAGCTTTGTGAAGCTTTCCGCAAACTTAATCCGCAAGTTGTTCCACAAGGTTTCCTCGCCAACCTTCAAGTCTCTCCTACCTTGGAAGACCAGATTCGCCAAGCTCAGCTTCTGGATGCTATGGTGAAAAAGGTGAAGATTGGGATTGCCAAGAGTCAACCCAAGTACAAGTGCTACCGCCTTGATGACAAGGATACTCTCTTCTTTGAGGATCGTATTGTTGTGCCCAAAGGTGACCTTCGTAAAGTGATCATGAACGAGGCTCACAATTCTCTCCTCTCCATCCACCCTGGGAGCACGAAGATGTATCAGGACCTCAAGCAGGCTTATTGGTGGACTCGAATGAAGCGCGAGATTGCTCAGTTCGTGAATGAATGTGATGTCTGCAGAAGAGTGAAGGCAGAACACCAAAGGCCAGCGGGTCTCCTCCAACCTCTTGCCATTCCAGAATGGAAGTTTGACCACATTGAAATGGACTTCATGACTGGGTTTCCAAAGTCCAAATGTGGCAATGATGCTATATTCGTTGTCATCGAAAAACTCACTAAAGTGGCTCACTTTATGCCTATCAAAGAGTCTATCACTGCAGCTCAATTGGCGGAACTCTATACCTCTTGGATTGTCTCTCTGCACGGTATTCCACAAGTGATCTCTTCAGACCGTGGCAGCATCTTTACCTCCAAGTTTTGGGATTCTTTTCAGAAGGCCATGGGCACCAACATCCGCTTCAGCATAGCTTTCCATCCTCAAACTAGTGGTCAAGTCGAGCATGTCAATCAGATTCTTGAAGATATGCTCAGGGCTTGTGTGATCTCCTTCGGCATGAAGTGGGAGGATTGTCTTCCTTATGCCGAATTCTCCTACAACAACAGTTTTCAAGCAAGTTTGGGCAAAGCCCCTTTTGAAATTCTGTATGGCAGGAAGTGCCGTACCCCTCTCAACTGGTCTGAAACCGGTGAACGTCAGCTTTTGGGTAATGACTTAATCACAGAGGCAGAAGAAATGTGCAAAGTAATTCGTGATAACCTCAAAGCAGCCCAATCCCGTCAGAAGAGCTACTATGATAGTAAGCACCGTGATTTGGCTTTCGAGATTGAAGATCATGTTTACCTCTGTGTCTCTCCTATGAAAGGTACTCGTCGCTTCGGTATCAAAGGGAAGCTTGCCCCTAGATACGTGGGACCTTTCAAGATTGTCAGCAAGAGAGGCGACCTCGCCTATCAACTCGAGCTTCCTTCAAACTTTGCAAATGTTCATGACGTGTTCCATGTCTCTCAGCTTCGAAAGTGCTTCAAGACTCCTGACCGCACCGTCAACTTCGAGGACATTGAGCTCCAAGAAGATCTCTCTTATCGTGAGCACCCAGTTGCTATTCTTGAAGAGACTGAACGCAAGACTCGCAACAAGTCAATCAAATTTCTCAAAGTCAAGTGGTCACACCATTCCGATCGTGGAGCTACCTGGGAACGCGAGGATCACCTCCGTTCTGAGTACCCGGCGTTCTTTCAGTCCTAGATCTCGGGACGAGATCCTTTCGTAGAGGTGGAGTGTTGTAACACCCCGGATGTGAATTACCCAATATGTACTCCAACTCTTGCCGTTTCCAGCCTTAAGTTATTTTATTTTCTCGGGTTCGGGTTTTTGTCTCTGTGTGTTGTTGTCATCGGCATGCATCTCATATCATGTCATCATGTGCATTGCATTTGCATACGTGTTCATCTCATGCATTCGAGCATTTCCCCCGTTGTCCGTTTTGCATTACGGCGCTCCGTTCTCCTCCGGTGGTCATTTCTACCTTTCTTTCGTGTGTGGGGATTAAACATTTCCGGATTGGACCAAGACTTGCCAAGCGGCCTTGGTTTACTACCGGTAGCCGCCTGTCAAGTTTCGTACCATTTGGACTTCATTTGATACTCCAACGGTTAACCGAGGGACCGAAAAGGCCTCGTGTGTGTTGCAGCCCAACACCCCTCCAAGTTGGCCCAAAACCCACCAAAAACCCTCTCCATCATCTAGAGCGTTCGATCACGATCGCGTAGCCGAAAACCGCACCTCATTTGGACTCTCCTAGCTCCTCCTATGCCTATATATACCTCCCCCATCCCAAATTTCGGATCTCCCCGTCCAAACCCTAAAAAAACACCTCGCGCCGGCCGGACAGCGTCCGCCGCCGCCTCCGGCCAACCAGGGCGCGCCACATCGCCTGGGGGAGAGCCCCACTTCACCGCCGCCGCGCGGGCCCGCCAGGCCCGCACCGGGCCCCCGCAGCCCACCTGCTCCCCGCCGCCGCAGATCGGTGCCGCCCCATCTCCTCCTCCCGTGCTGGCGAAGCTCCTCCACCGGAGCCGCCCCGCTCCGGCAGCTCCTCCGTCACGCCGCCCGAGCCACCGGGAGCCGAGTCGCGCCGCTTCTCGCCGCTCCGGCGACCTCGTTGCCCGCGGCCACCTCCGCCGCGCCCGGGGCCGGCGTCCGACTCCGGCCACCGCCGTCTTCTCTCCGGTGAACAGGACTTCTGGCCGTCCTCGGGAAGCGTACCGCCGGATCTCAGATCTAGATCTCGGTTGACTTTCTTTGCCCGAAACCCTAATAATTTGCTCATGTTCATCGTTCTATAACTCCGCATCCGTAGCTCCGTTTTGGGCATATAGCATATCAAAATGTTCGCCTCAGAGAGTACTTCATTTCATCTCATTGCATCATTTTCATTTGAGTTCATCTTGATGCCCGAAATGCTATTAGAAGAGTGCTATTTGAGATAATTGTCAGATCTGCTGCTACATTTAGATATTTGTCATTTTTGCCATGATTATTGTGTGCATGATATGCCCAGGTGCTCTTCATGTGTTTTGTTAAGGGTTTTGTCATCTATCCATAGGTGCAACCCATGTAATTTTGTGATGTGTGTGGTGACTAGCACAAGCTTGCAAAGTGAGGCATTTGTTAATGCTGATTTCAGGGACTTAGCATTTCCACTAAATCCTTGACCTGTTTATCTCATATGGCCATATGTTCATGTTGTTTCCTAGTGATCCGTGCCTCTTTTGAGGATGATCAATAAGGATGTTTTGTTAATCTTGTAGTGCTCTATCCATCCATGTCCTTGTTTGCAATTATGGAGCATCCTAGATTGAGTCAATCGAGCTCTACTTTTGCTACTTTGTGAATCTGGGCAGATTGTCAACTTGTTTGCAATTTTGCCGGTGATGTTGTAGTTGATCCGTGCATGTTATGTTATTGTTTTTGCCATGTCTAGCTTGCAATTTGTGCCTTCTTGATGGATGTATTCTTGTCTTGCCATGACTTGCACCGTAGTGAGTGCATCGAGCTCGTAAACATGCCTACTTGAGTTATATTTCAGCATGTGTCAGTTTTTCACTAAGTCTGAGAACTGATTATGTTTTTGCCATGTTCACATGCTTGCAATTGTATTTTCTGATCCCTTTTGGCTCAAGGCCACTAAGGGACTTTTGTTAAGCTCTTTGAGTAGTTCCATGCCATGCTTTACTTTGCCATGTTCAGGTCCTGTAGCATATTGTTTTCATGCTCCGAAGAGTGCTATCTGATCTGAAATTCCAGACAAGTGTTAACTTCACTAAGTCTGAAATCTGTTTGTCAAATGCATTTTTGCCATGCTTGTTTGAACCTATTAATGTATGAATTGGCCGTAGCTCAGTGCTAGACTTTTGTTAAGCATCATGAATGGATTCCTGCCATGTATTTTGATGCCATGTTTGGGTGCTGTAGCATGTTCATCTTGTTGCATTTAGATGGCTACTTGCTGTAAATCGCAGAACGTGATCATATTTGAATTGCTTGCCATTTCCAAACCGTAACTCCGATTCCGGCGTTCTTTATATCATTTTCAAGCGATTTCAGCTCATCTTTCCAGTGACACACTTGGATTTCCATGTTGGGGCCAAGTTCATTCTTTCCTTGTCAAATCTTGCATATGCATCCCGCATCGCATCCCGCATAGCATACCATCCTTGCATCATATTGTTTGAGCTTTGCACGTGGTTGATTGTGTCCTTGTTGCTTGTTTGTATTGTTTGGGTAGAGTCGGGAGACGAGTTTGCTAATGAGGAGCCCGTTGAGTTTGCTTTCGAGGATCCAGTCAACTCTGACAACTTTGCAGGTAAGATGATCATACCCTCGAAATCACTACTATCTTTGCTTTGCTAGATGCTCGCTCTTTTGCTATGCCTATGCGATGATGCCTACCATTTGCTTATCATGCCTCCCAAATTGCCATGTTCAGCCTCTAACCCACCATGTCCTAGCAAACCGTTGATTGGCTATGTTACCTCTTTGCTCAGCCCCTCTTATAGCGTTGCTAGTTGCAGGTGAAGATTGGAGACTGTTCCTTGTTGGAACATTATTTACTTGTTGGGATATCATTATATTGCCATGTTATTTTAACGCATCTATATACTTGGTAAAGGGTGGAAGGCTCGGCCTCTCGCCTAGTGT
Source organism: Triticum aestivum (assembly GCF_018294505.1). Lineage (NCBI taxonomy): Eukaryota > Viridiplantae > Streptophyta > Magnoliopsida > Poales > Poaceae > Triticum > Triticum aestivum. The sequence continues at coordinate 363,245,463 of NC_057806.1, read as the reverse complement.
TTTGTTCCACTCTTGCCGCCCTAGTTTCCGTCATATCGGTGTTATGTTCCCGGATTTTGCGTTCCTTACGCGGTTGGGTTATATGGGAACCCCTTGACAGTTCGCCTTGAATAAAACTCCTCCAGCAATGCCCAACCTTGGTTTTACCATTTGCCACCTAGCCTTTTCCCTTGGGTTTCGCGGACTCAAGGGTCATCTTATTTTAAACCCCCGGGCCAGTGCTCCTCTGAGCGTTGGTCCAACCTAGAGCACCATGCGGGGCCGTCCCTTGGCAACTTGGGTTACGTTGGCTCCCGTACGCTTAGCTTATCTGGTGTGCCCTGAGAACGAGATATGTGCAGCTCCTATCAGGATTTGTCGGCACAGCGGGTGGTGTTGCTGGTCTTGTTTTACCATTGTCGGAGTTGTCCTGTAAAACCGGGATGTCGAGTCTGATCGGAATGTCTCGGGAGGAGGTCTATTCCTTCGTTGACCGTGAGAGCTTGTCATGGGCTAAGTTGGGACTCCCCTGCAGGGATTTGAACTTTCGAAAGCTGTGCCCACGGTTATGGGCAGATGGGAATTTGTTAATGTCCGGTTGTAGATAACTTGAACCTTAACTTAATTAAAATGAATCAACAGTGTGAGTTACCGTGATGGTCTCTTCTCGGTGGAGTCCGGGAAGTGAACACGGTGTTGGAGTAATGTTTGCGCAGGTTGTCCTCTAGTTACTCGTTCGCGCTTTGCCTCCTCTTCTCGCTCTCTTTTGCGAACAGGATAGCCACCATATATGCTAGTCGCTTGCTGCAGCTCCACATATTTACCTTGCCTTTCCTATTAAGCTTAAATAGACTTGATCGCGAGGGTGCGAGATTGCTGAGTCCTTGTGGCTCACAGATTACTTCCAAACCAGATGCAGGGCCTGATGACTCCGTTCCAGATGACGCGCTTGAGCTCAAGTGGGAGTTCGACGAGGAATCACGTCGATACTACGTGTCTTTCCCTGATGATCAGTAGTGGTGCCCAGTTGGGGGTGATCGGGACTGTGTCGCATGTTGGGTTATCTTTTATTTTGGCGTCGTAGTCGGGCCATGAGTGTTTGAATGTTGTAATGCATTTTATGCACTTGATTGACGTGGCGAGTGTAAGCCAACTATGTATCTCCCCTTTTATTATCTATATTACATGGGATGTTGTGATGATTGCCTAACTTGCGACATTGCTTTCAATGCGGTTATGTCTCTAAGTCATGCCTCGACACGTGGGAGCTATAGCCGCATCGAGGGCGTTACATGTGTATCTCAAGCTCAAGATGCCTGGCCCTAGGGGCGTGATTACATCACTAGTAATCAGCAGCGAGTAGAAGAGTGCTTTCAGAAGGGCTCAAAGATTGCCGATGAACAGATGGTAGCAATAGAAATGGAGGAATACAAGAAGACAGCAGATCCGAGTGATTTGTTGAGAGCTAAGAAGCTTGCTTCAGAGTCTGCATTTAAGTCGTCTGGTGAAACAAAGACAGTTCATATTCACCCGACTGATCCCAATGCTACCCCAACTCACATATCAACAACACTCGACAGCAAATAGGAAGAAGCGCTCATCCAGTTCCTCCATGAGAACTGGGACATCTTTGCATGGAAACCTTCTAACATGCCAGGTGTACCCAGAGAACTGGCTGAGCACCGTTTGCGAGTCGACCCAAAAGCAATACCTATCAAAGAACATCTCCGACGGTCCGCCGTGGAGAAAATAAAGGCAATTGGCGAGGAAGTGGCTCGGCTTCTGGCAGCTGAGTTCATCCGAGAGATTTACCACTCCGAGTGGCTCGCCAATGTAGTTATGTTCCCAAGAAGGATGATTCACTCCGTATGTGTATCGACTTCAAGCATATCAATTGAGCCTTCCCAAAAGATCACTTCCCTCTCCCTCGCATCGATCAAATAGTTGACTCGGCCGCGGGATGTGAGTGACTGTCCTTTCTGGACGCATATTCTAGGTATCATCAGATCCGACTGTATGGACCCGATGAAATAAAAACAACTTTCATCACCCTGTTCGGGTGCTTTTGCTATGTTACCATGCCCTTTGGTCTCAAGAATGATGGCGCCACATTCATGCGTATGATTTAGAAGTGCCTGCTCACTCAAATAAGTCGGAATGTGGAAGCATACATGGATGACATCGTGGTTAAGTCGCGAAAAGGTTCCGACCTGCTGACTGACCTCGCTGAAACCTTTGCCAACCTGAGAAGATATGATATCAAGCTTAACCCGTCAAAGTGTACATTTGAGGTTCCAGGCGAAAAGTTACTCGGTTTCCTCGTTTCCGAACATGGGATCGATGCTAATCTAGAGAAAGTTGGCGCAATACTCCGAATGAAAAGCCCTGCACGCATACACGACGTTCAGAAGCTTACTGGTTGTTTGGCCGCCTTGAGTCGATTCATCTCTCGTCTCGGTGAAAAGGCATTACCTCTTTATCGATTGATGAAGAAATCTGATAAGTTCGAGTGGACTCCTGAAGTTGACGCAGCGTTTGCAGAGCTCAAAACCCTACTTTCCACCCAGCCGGTGCTCACTGCTCCAATCAGCAAAGAGCTTTTACTGCTTTATATTGTAGCTAGTGGACAAGTTGTCAGTACAGTACTCACGGTCGAGCGGGAAGAAGAAGGTAAAACCTACAAGGTTCAGTGCCCAGTGTACTATATTTCTGAAGTCTTAACTCCGTCCAAGCAGAGATATCCGCATTATCAGAAGCTTGTCTATGGAATTTACTTGACTTTGAAAAAGGTGGAACATTATTTCTCAGATCACTCCATCATAGTCGTCAGCGATGCTCCATTGTCAGAAATTCTGAACAACAGAGATGCAACTGGTCGAGTGGCAAAATGGGCGATCGAACTCCTTCCGTTGGATATCAAATTTGAGGCAAAGAAATCAATTAAATCCCAAGCAATAGCAGATTTCCTCGTCGAGTGGATTGAACAACAGCAGCCGACTCCAGTTCAGTCAGAACTTTGGACTATGTTCTTTGATGGATCCAAGATGTTGAGTGGCTCTGGCGCTGGAGTTGTTCTAGTATCCCCGCGAGGCGATAAACTCGGTTATGTCCTTCAGATTCATTTTGACTCCTCCAACAATGAAGCTGAGTACGAAGCACTTCTGTATGGGTTGCGAATGGCCATTTCGCTCGGCGTGCGTCGCCTAATGATCTACGGCGATTCAGATTTGGTGGTTAATCAAGTAATGAAGGAGTGGGATGTCAGAAGCCCAGCTATGACTGGCTATTGCAATGCAGTGAGAAAGTTAGAAAAGAAGTTGGAAGGGCTGGAGCTTCACCACATTCCCCGACTGAAGAATCAGGCAGCTGATGACCTAGCAAAGATAGGTTCCAAGCGAGATCCCATTCCCAGCAATGTGTTCTTGGAGCATCTTCACACACCATCAGTCCAGGAGGATCCCTTCATAGAAGAGCCCCCCACAACCTAAAAGTTCTACTGGTCCGACTGAAGTCGAAGTCCCAGCTGTGGTCGACTTAGTCATGGAGGTTTTGGTCGTCATCCCTGACTAGACAGTGCCATATATCGCATATATCCTTAGGAAAGAACTTCCAGAAGACGAAGATGAAGCGCGACAGATAGTCCGTTGATCTAAAGCCTTCACTGTGATAGGTGGTCGACTCTACAGGGAAAGTGTGACCGGAGTTGCCCAGCGATGCATTACCCCAGAGGAAGGTCGAATGATTCTCAATGATATCCACTCGGGGACCTGTGGTCACCATGCGTCTTCACAGACAATCATGGCCAAAGCATACCGAGCAGGTTTTTACTGGCCGGGAGCAAATGAAATGGCAAAGGAAATAGTCGACAAGTGTGAGGGTTGCCAGTTCTACTCCAACATGTCTCACAAGCTCGCTTTAGCCTTGAAGACCATTCCACTCGTCTGGCCATTTGCCGTTTGGGGGTTGGATATGGTTGGACCCTTGAGGACTGGCAGAAGTGGTTTCACTCACCTACTTGTTGCAGTCGACAAGTTCACTAAATGGATTGAAGCCAAGCCCATCAAGAGCCTCGATTCAGGCACTGCCGTCAGCTTCGTCAGGGGGTTAACATTCAGATTTGGAGTCCCGCACAGCATCATCACAGACAATGGTTCAAACTTTGATTCAAATGAGTTCAGAGCTTTCTGTGCTTCCCAAGGCACTCGGGTCGACTATGCTTCAGTCGCTCACCAACTGTTTTGATCCTCCAAGGGTTGAAACCCAGAGTGATGCGAGACCTCAAGCATGCAGCTGGCGCCTAGGTAGATGAATTTCCATCAGTACTATGGGGTCTAAGAACAACACCAAATTGGTCTACTGGCAGGACTCCCTTCTTCATGGTATATGGAGCTGAAGTCGTACTGCAGACTGATTTGCTTCACAACACCCCACGAGTAGAGCATTTTCAGAGGCAGAAGCAGAACAAGCCCGTCAAGACGTTGTTGACCTTCTGGAAGAGGAAAGAGAGATAGCCTTGATCCGGTCGACCATCTATCAACAAGACCTGCATCATTTCCATGCCAGAAACGTCAGGGGTCGAGCATTTCAGGAGGGAGACCTGGTTCTCCGAGTGGACCAGCAACATCCACACAAGCTTGCTCCTGCCTGGGAAGGCCCCTTCATCATCACCAAAGTGCTCCACAACGGTGCATATCACCTGTACGATGTGGAACACAAGAAAGACGAGCCACGCGCCTGGAATGCGGAGCTTCTCCGCCACTTTAACACTTAAGCATTCAGACTGTCGAGATGTAATAAGAAGTACCTTTCAGTTTTTTTATCAAAGACGTGGTTTTCCAGTCTCCTAAATAATTGTTATTACTTATACATGTGTCCAAAATCCCCCAGTGGGTGGCTTAGTCGCGAATCCGATTTGCCTAAGTTTCAAAAAACAAAATCCCACTGAGTGAGGGGCAATCCGCTCACTCGGGGGCTTAGTAGTGAATCTGATTCGCCTAAGTTTCAAAAAACAAAATCCCGCCGAGTTAGGGGCAATCCGCTCACTCTGGGTCTTAGCTGCGAACCTGATTCGCCTAAGTTTCAAAAATCCTACCGAGTGGAGAGCATGCCTCCCACTCGGGGGCTTAGCTGCAGTCCAGTACTCGCCTAAGTTTAAAAAATCCTATCGAGTGGAGAGCAATCCTCCCACTCTGGGGCTTAGCTGCAGTCCAGTACTCGCCTAAGTTTCAAAAATCCTATCGAGTGATGAGGAACCCTCCCACTCGGGGGCTTAGCTGCAGTCCAGTACTCACC
>NC_057806.1:363185467-363239650 GCF_018294505.1 Triticum aestivum | reverse complement strand
CCCACTCGGGGGCTTAGCTGCAGTCCAGTACTCGCCTAAGTTTAAATAATCCTACCGAGTGGAGAGCAACCCTCCCACTCGGGGGCTTAGCTGCAGTCCAGTACTCGCCTAAGTTTAAAAATTCCTACCGAGTGGAGAGCAACCCTCCCACTCGGGGGCTTAGCTGTAGTCCAGTAATCGCCTAAGTTTAAAAAATCCTACCGAGTGGAGAGCAACCCTCCCACTCGGGGGCTTAGCTGCAGTCCAGTACTCGCCTAAGTTTCAAAAATCCTACCGAGTGGTAAGCAACCCTCCCACTAGGGGGCTTAGATGCAGTCTCATACTCGCCTAAGTTTTAAACATGCTCCATCCTTATCTGCAAGGACGATGAGGTGCAGGTCAGCCACGACCTTATCCTTGGAGCTACGACACAAATACAATGCCCGCTTCATCCTTATACGCAAGGACGATGAGGTGTAGGTCGACCACGACCTTATCCTCAGAGCTATGACACAAATACAACGTCCGCTCCATCCTTATCCACAAGGACGATGAGGTGAAGGTCGACCAAGACCTTATCCTTGGAGCTACAACACAAATACAACGTCCGCTCCATCCTTACAACAACAACAAAGCCTTTAGTCCCAAACAAGTTGGGGTAGGCTAGAGGTGAAACCCATAAGATCTCGCAACCAACTCATGGCTCTGGCACATGGATAGCAAGCTTCCACGCACCCCTGTCCATAGCTAGCTCTTTGGTGATACTCCAATCCTTCAGGTCTCTCTTAACGGACTCCTCCCATGTCAAATTCGGTCTACCCCGCCCTCTCTTGACATTCTCCGCACGCTTTAGCCGTCCACTATGCACCGGAGCTTCTGGAGGCCTGCGCTGAATATGCCCAAACCATCTCAGACGATGTTGGACAAGCTTCTCTTCAATTGGTGCTACCCCAACTCTATCTCGTATATCATTATTCCGGACTCGGTCCTTCCTCGTGTGGCCACACATCCATCTCAACATACGCATCTCTGCCACACCTAACTGTTGAACATGTCGCCTTTTAGTCGGCCAACACTCAGCGCCATACAACATTGCGGGTCGAACCGCCGTCCTGTAGAACTTGCCTTTTAGCTTTTGTGGCACTCTCTTGTCACAGAGAATGCCAGAAGCTTGGCGCCACTTCATCCATCCGGCTTTGATTTGATGGTTCACATCTTCATCAATACCCCCATCCTCCTGCAGCATTGACCCCAAATACCGAAAGGTGTCCTTCTGAGGTACCACCTGGCCATCAAGGCTAACCTCCTCCTCACACCTAGTAGTACTGAAACCGCACATCATGTACTCGGTTTTAGTTCTACTAAGCCTAAACCCTTTCGATTCCAAGGTTTGTCTCCATAACTCTAACTTCCTATTTACCCCCATCCGACTATCGTCAACTAGCACCACATCATCCGCAAAGAGCATACACCATGGGATATCTCCTTGTATATCCCTTGTGACCTCATCCATCACCAATGCAAAACGATAAGGGCTCAAAGCTGACCCCTGATGTAGTCCTATCTTAATCGGGAAGTCATCAGTGTCGACATCACTTGTTCGAACACTTGTCACAACATTATCGTACATGCCCTTGATGAGGGTAATGTACTTTGCTGGGACTTTGTGTTTCTCCAAGGCCCACCACATGACATTCCGCGGTATCTTATCATAGGCCTTCTCCAAGTCAATGAACACCATATGCAAGTCCTTCTTTTGCTCCCTATATCTCTCCATAAGTTGTTGTACCAAGAAAATGGCTTCCATGGTCGACCTCCCAGGCATGAAACCAAACTGATTTTTGGTCACGCTTGTCATTCTTCTTAAGCGGTGCTCAATGACTCTCTCCCATAGCTTCATTGTATGGCTCATCAGCTTAATTCCACGGTAATTAGTACAACTCTGAACATCCCCCTTGTTCTTGAAGATTGGTACTAATATACTCCGTCTCCATTCTTCTGGCATCTTGTTTGCCCGAAAAATGAGGTTGAAAAGCTTGGTTAGCCATAGTATCGCTATGTCCCCGAGACCTTTCCACACCTCAATGGGGATACAATCAGGGCCCATCGCCTTGCCTCCTTTCATCCTTTTTAAAGCCTCCTTGACCTCAAACTCCTGGATTCGCCGCACAAAATGCATGCTGGTCTCATCAAAGGAGTCGTCCAGTTCAATGGTAGAACTCTCATTCTCCCCATTGAATAGCTTGTCGAAGTACTCCCGCCATCTATGCTTAATCTCCTCGCCCTTCACCAAGAGTTGGCCTGCTCCGTTCTTGATGCATTTGACTTGGCCAATATCCCTCGTCTTCCTCTCTCGGATCTTGGCCATCTTATAGATGTCCCTTTCACCTTCCTTCATGCCTAACCGTTGGTAGAGGTCCTCATATGCCCGACCCCTTGCTTCACCAATAGCTCGCTTTGTGGCCTTCTTCGCCATCTTGTACTTCTCTATGTTGTCTGCACTCCTATCCAGGTATAGGCGTTTGAAGCAATATTTCTTCTCTTTAATCGCCTTCTAGACATCATCATTCCACCACCAGGTATCCTTATCTTCGATTCTCCTTCCCTTGGACACTCCAAGCTCCTCCAAGGCCACCTTACAAATGCAAGTCGCCATCTTCGTCCACACATTGTTCGCATCTCCTCCTTCCTCCCAAGGGCCCTCCTTAATGACCCTCTCCTTGAACGCTAGAGCTACCTCCCCCTTGAGCTTCCACCACTTCGTTCTAGCGACTTTGGCACGCTTATCCCGCTGGACACGAATCCGAAAGCGGAAGTCAGCAACCACCAGCTTATGCTGGGGTACAACACTCTCTCCAGGTATCACCTTACAGTCTAGGCACGCACACCTATCTTCTCTTCTCGAGAGGATGAAATCAATCTGGCTAGAGTGTTGGCCACTACTAAAAGTCACCAGATGTGATTCTCTCTTTCTAAAGAGGGTGTTAGCTACAATCATGTTGTAGGCTAGAGCAAAGCTTAAGGCATCTTCTCCTTCTTGATTCCTGATGCCATAGCCAAAGCTCCCGTGCGCCCCTTCAAAACCTGTGTTAGATGTACCCATGTGGCCATTGAGGTCTCCTCCTATGAAGAGCTTCTCACCAATCGGTACACTCCTAACCATGTCTTCCAGGCCTTCCCAGAACTCCCTCTTGGTGTTCTCATTGTGGCCTACTTGCGGGGCATACGCGCTGATAACATTGAGAACCAAGTCCTCAACTACCAGCTTGACCAGGATAATCTGGTCCCCGCGTCTCTTGACGTCTACCACTCCATACTTGAGGCTCTTGTTGATCAAGATGCCTACGCCATTTCTGTTTGCAGCCGTCCGTGTGTACCACAGCTTGAAGCCGGTATCCTCCACCTCCTTCGCCTTCTGTCCTCTCCATTTGGTTTCTTGGACGCAAAGGATATCAACACCTCTCCTCACCGCTGCATCAACTAGCTCCCGAAGCTTCCCTGACAGAGACCCTATGTTCCAGCTACCTAAGCGAATCCTCCTAGGCTCGGCTAGCTTCCTTACCCTTCGCACTCCCGAAGCTTCCCTGTCCGCTCCATCCTTACCTGCAAAAAAGATGACGAGCAAGTCATGGACGGCATCGGATGCCCTTGTCTATGATCCACTTGATTGAGTTGCACCACAAAGTCAGTAGCAATACAGATCAAAGAATCAAAGCCAAGAGATTCAAAAGCAACGAAGTTCAGATAAAACCTAAGAGGTTCTAGACCGTAGTTCAAAGGACCCGGGCATCAGGCTCGAAAGAGTTTAAACGGTTACAAGACCACTCGGCATACCGAGGCAAATTCAGTCGGATTATAAAAGTTTGTTCACTCCGCGAGTGGAGGACTAGCAGGCTCAACGAACTCGTCCAGGTCGATTCCATCTGCAATTCGAGTGGCGGCAGCAATGAAGGTCTCCATGAAGGACTGGAAGTTGTGTATCCTAGTATTGGCAACCTTGATCGCTGCTAGCTTTTCCTCCTTGGCCTCCTTGCAGTGGACTCGAACTAGCGACAGAGCTACGTCAGCACCGCAGCGAGCAGATGACTTCTTTCACTCCTGCACTCGGCCAGGGACCTCATTGAGTCGAGTCATCAAAGACTCGAGGTCATTCTAGAGTGTCTCCCGTGGCCAAAGCACTGAGTCAATCCGCGACACCGCAACCTTCAGACATGCAAGGTAGTCCGTAACACTGGCGATGCGGGATTCTAGTCAGAGCACGTTCATGGCAGCTTCATCACTGGCAGGGGAAAGGATGGGGTCCAGACCTGTCTCGATCCGCCCAGTTTCTTCCTCAAAGTTTTCATAGAATTCTACAAACACAAAGAGATAATGAGTCGACGGTTTTATGGTGAATTGACGATGGCTAAACAATCGGATAAGGAAAAATACCTTCGAGCATAAGGAACAACTTCTTGGCGAGTGTCCCCAGATAAGCCTCCAGGTCATTTCTCTTACGAGAAATGCCTTCAATCTTCTCGTTCAAAGCAACTTTGTCTTTCTTCAGACGGGTCACTTTTTTGTTGGCTTCGGTAAGGGATACCTTTAGCTTGGCATGTCTTCCTCCATTGCCCCGAATGAAGCCAGCTTCTTGTCGGTGAGTGTTGTCTTCTCCTGAGCCTCCTTCTGCGCAACTGCAAGGTCAAGGTCCTTCTGTGCCAGAGCCTGCTTCATTTTCTCTGAAGAATGTGCACTCGGGTCAGAGAGAAGAACGAAGATATAACTTGAGAGATGGTCAAGATAGACTATCGACAGGTTGTTACCTTCCGTACCAGCTACTTCATCTTTAGCCTTTTTCAAATTTTGATTGGCCAGCTCCAAGTCAAGGTTGAGCTGTCTCTGCTTCTCCTCGAAATCAGCAAACTTGGAGATAAGCTCACAGGATTTCTGCAGTCAGCAAAAAGATACATCAATGGACAGGATCAAAGATTATTCGCTTCCGAGTGAAAAGAACTCTAAGACTACTACAGAATCAAACATTCAATAGTAGTCTCGGGGACTACACCCAGTGGGTGCACTTAGCATGCCCCCACTAGTTCAGGTTCCACTAGACATGGTTCACCCAGACCGAGTGGAAGAACGGAAGGAGAAGATGTTTTTATCAAGGCCCCCGCCGAATCACACATTCGACGACGGCCTCGGGGACTAGTGGGTGCACTCTGCGTGCCCCCACTAGTCCAAAAACTACAATCGACACAACCTAGTCGACTCAACTAGCAAAAATATTCAACATAAATTAAAACACCCACTAGGTGTGCAGATGCGAAGAGCAGACTGACAGATGGACGCACAAAGAATAGTTTTTTTCGGGTAGCATATCCTAACAGAACAAGCGACAACATAGGAGTTCAGTCGGAAACCAACTTACCTGGACATTGGCTTGGAGGGCTGCACTGGCATCATAAACAGCTTGACTATTCTCGTGCACGGTATTCACCCGCTCCATCATCAGGCCCGCTTGGCATATAGCTTCTGCTACGGCGCTTGCCTGATCCTCCGGGACGTGATGGGTGGTGAAGAACGGAGTTGTCGGTTCAGTCGTAGCAGCCTGAGAATCCGAGGCGTGGCGTTGAATAGATGAAGCAGGGATGGGCACGGTTGACGATGAAGGATGTTCACTCGACACTGGAACAGCAAAAGTGACAGAGGTCCGGTTCACATCTTTAGGCTGTTGAACCACTGGCTCCATCACCAGCACCGACTGAGACGTTTGGCCAGCGGATGCCTTCTTGCTCGAAGCCTTGCCCCTCTTCCCATGGTCCTCTGCGGCACGTCTTCATCATCATCCGGAAGCTCAATGACATTGGGCAGAGCTGCAAAGCAATCGTTTCATCTCTTCACTCGACCGTCAAAAGAGCAGATTAAATAATGACAGAAGGGCAAAGAGTTTTACCTGCATCAGAGGTGACCGCATCTTCCATCTCTTCATCTTCATCATCTTGGTAAATAGAAGTCCTAGAGGCAGCACTACAAAATTCAGAATTCACTCGGTCAAAACAAGAAAGTGAGTCGACCAAAGTTTGAATCATGCGAAAACTAAAGAGTTGGGCTCAATAATTACCTAGAAGCAATGGGGACAGACACTTTAATCTTGGGCAGAGCCTTCTGGGGTTTTGACATCACGACTTTGGGATGCTTGGGAGCTTTTTCAGTCGGCACGGGAGAAGACGCCCGAGTACGCTTTAAAGGTTGTCCAGTCGGAGGAGTCGTTTTGCTCTGAATGCTTGCTGGATCCTGCCTCTGTTTGGAGCGCCTCTCTGTGCGAGGCGGAGAGTTGACCTCCTCGCCACTGCTCGAGTCTTCACTCTTCTTGTCTCCTCCTCCGTCTGAGTGCCAGTCGCCGCTGTCACCCCCGCTCGCCTCTCCCTCCCGCTCTTGCTCTCTGTCGGGCATCGAGTACATTTCAGTAAAGGTCCGCAAAGGATAGAGTCGAGTGGATATTAATCAGTTTCAAAAGCTAACACATATCAGAGCAAAATACACTCGGAAGGAATGAATCGACCTTGTCAGGCTCAGTGGCGTTGTCGAGTGGAGGAACTCTTCTGGACCCCCTGGAGTAGTCCTTATTCCCAGTGATGCCTTGTAACCATAGCTCCACCGTCTCTTCGCTGACTTCCTCCGGGTGGATCCGAGTGCTGTCCTCAATGCCCGAGTACAACCACATTGGGTGGTCACAAGCTTGGAGCGGCTGAATGCATCGACTCAGAAATGCTTCTAGCAAATCCATACCAGTCATGCCATCGCGGACAAGTTGGACCACTCGCTCAACCAGCATAGCAACCTCCTCTTTCTCCTCTGGAGTCACTCTCAACGAAGAAGGCTTCTCTACTCGCTCAATGGAATACGGAGGAAGACCGATCGACTGACCTGGAGTCGGCTCATCCTTACAATAGAACCAGGTTGACTGCCACCCCCTGACGGACTCGGGAAGAATCATGGCAGGGAAAGTGCTTTTGTTCCTCATCTGGATCCCTAAACCCCCACACATCTGAATCACGTGTGTCCTCTCATCACTCGGATTGGCCTTTTTTACCGACTGAGAGCGGCAGGTGAGAATATGTTCGAAGAGGCCCCAGTGTGGTCGACAACCCAGAAAGTTCTCACACATCGACACATAGGCAGCGAGGTATGTGATAGTGTTGGGGGAAAAGTGATGAAGCTGGGATCCGAAGAAATTCAGAAAACCCCGAAAGAAAGGATGGGGGGCAAAGAAAAACCGCGGTCGATATGGGTCGCAAGTAGGACACACTCACCCTCTTGCGGTCGCGGCTTGGTCTCGTCCGCCGGAAGCCGCCAAGACTCATGGGTGATCAGCCCTCCGTCAACCAGATCCTTCATCTCTTCTTTCACGATGGTTGACCGGATCCAGTCGCCGTGGATCCAGCCGCGCGGCAGAGCGGATCTTGACGACGACCCACCCCAGCTCGTCTTCTTCCCTTTCGCCTTCGTCGTCGCTTTCTTGTGCACTCCAGAGCGGCGGTCTTGTCCTTCCCCATTGCGGTGGAACGGGCTCGAGCTGGGCGGCGGCGCCGAGAGCGGAGGCAGAAGCAGAGGGGAGCGGAGGAAGGAGGAGGAGAATGGGGCGCATAGTGCGAAGGGAGCGGCCCTGGCGCCTTATATAGCCCCGTTCCATGAGTGGCTGACCGGTGGACCCAGGAAATCCTATCAAATCCCACAATAGGCGCGCGCGCAGTACATGGCGAAAAAGGTGGCACAAGGATCGAGGCGCCCCTGCTTAATCTGCTCCGATTACCACGGCCCTCTCCGACCCGCGCACTTCCCCAAATTTCGAATCCCGCCAGGTCCAGGAATAGCAGGGCAATCGATCATACCGAAGACTTTATGCAAAACTAGCAGTCGAAGTTCAACAGCAGAAACTTCACTCGGCAACTTCTGAATGGCTCAAGGCGACTGAAAACAAAGTCAAAGCTGTTGCATGGTTCACCAATCTAGTCATATGCTTCCGCGACATAAAGGTTGGGTCGGAACCATTGTCAACTTCGTTTTCCACTCGAACCTAGAACCATTCGGGGGCTAATGACGGTGTCGTGTGCCTAGGGTAGGGCAATAGACCTGATCTAAGAACCCTTCCCAAGGACACTGCCCTATAGTCAAAGACATCCAAAGGACAGCAAATTCTACCGACTGGAATCACCTCAAGATGCAACCCACTCGACCATGCGTTCCACTCGGGTAACCTAATTCCATTCGACCATGATATAATCATTTGACCACATCATAAACCATTCGGAGCGCAGAAGATCTAAGGCCACTCAGGATGGCAACGGTCAGGCATTCACTCCGTAGTCTTAAAGGTCATTTATATCACTTTAATGCTGACGTTACCAGTAACGTCCCCTCTTTATGTACATCGAACCATGTGTAATGTGGGATGGCTGGGGTCCTGGCGCACTCTATATAATCCACCCCCTCCTCTGGCACAAGGGTTCGCACCCCTATAACTTCATGCATAACCCAATCGACCGAGCCTCCAGGCACCGAGACGTAGGGCTGTTACTTCCACTGCGAAGGGCCTAAACTCGTACATCCTGCATGCACAATCTCACCATAGCTAGGATCTTGCCTCTACATTCCTACCCCCCTACTTTACTGTCAGACTAAGAACCACGACACCAGCCGCCACAGAGTCCAGAACCACCAGATCCAATCTAGACACCATCTCGGATGGGGTTCACCACCTCCATTGGTGCCTCTCCGATGATGCGTGAGTAGTTCTTTGTAGACCTTCGGGTCTGTAGTTAGTAGCTAGATGGCTTCATCTCTCTCTCTTGATTCTCAATACAATGGTCTCTTGGAGATCCATATGATGTAACTCTTTTTGCGGTGTGTTTGTTGGGATCGATGAACTTTGAGTTTATGATCATATCTATCTTTTTATATCCATGGAAGTATTTGAGTTTCTTTGATCTCTTTTATGCATGATCTCTTATACCCTCGTATTTCTTCTCCGATATTTGGGTTTTGTTTGGCCAACTTGATATGTTTATCTTGCAATGGGAAGAGGTGCTTTGTAGTGGGTTCGATCTTACGGTGCTTGATCCCAGTGACAGAAAGGGAACCGACACGTATGTATCATTGCTACTAAGGATAAAACGATGGGGTCTATCTCTACATAGATAGATCTTGTCTACATCATGTCATCGTTCTTGTGGCACCCCAGCTCAGAGAAACCAGAACGCCCCGTATTCCAGCCCAGAGATCGAGGACAAGTCTCTGGAATACGGCACTACTTGACATAGAACAAATCAGCTCTTATTACAAGAATAATAATACAAGGGTCTGATGTTACAAAGAAGCACATCAGCACGGCGACACTACGCCTGTGATACTACACTTGCTCTATGCTAGCAGCAGAACAACTCGCAGCAACGGAATACTTCTAGCAGCGACACAACGACGAAGGTGGTGAACTCCACTCTGCGGGGACTTTGGCTGGGACACGATCTAGCTCGCACACACGGCAACCATCAACAAGCAATCAAGAAATCATGGCATCACCTGCAATCTAGCATGACACGCCAGGTCAGTACATTGAATGTACTTGCAAGCTCACAACAACCATAACATCAAGGCAAGACAATAACATAGCATTTAACAGGTTAATTAAATTAACAACTATTATGATGAAACAACTACTAAACATGGTATGAAACTGATACAATACTAATAAATCACCATCTTAGATCTTCATAACCATGTCTCTCTTGGCCAACTGACCAAGCAATATACCATCTCGATCACCTCGTGATCCAAACCAAAGGGTGATCATTCCGGCGATCACTGCCACGACCAACACTTGGCCTCAAACGTGATCCTTCCGGCGATCACTACCACGACCAACACTTGGTCTCCAACATCATCATCAACATCCTGCCAATCTGTACTGCTCAACATATCAACATATAAATATATCACCTATAAGTCATTCTGTCATGTGAGTGTTGATCAAATGGTGTAACCTAGTATGAACCCTTGCCCATGACCGAGGACGCGGCTATCGATAGATTTAATTAAACACACTCTGCAGAGGTAGCGCACTTTAACCACACCACAGAACCCATGGCCTTGCACTCCCATTCGGGTGGACCAATGGCGTTCCGACAAAACCGATCTACTGTCATGACACTCTCCCGGCCACTTCGACTCACTCCCCACTGGGCTAGTCCTGGGTGGCCCCGTGTCTACCAAAGACACAACGACCACCATCGTGGCCAAAACGTCCCTCACGGGACCGTCCCTCACGGGGACCGGATCCATAATAACAACAACGGGCACACAAGGTGTATGTCCGCCTACCTGATCATGGTAGAGCGCGCCCATAACCTTCCTTCGTTGGAGGCACCGGCGAGAGGCACGACAATAGACCGCATTAGGGCCTTCCCATAACGGCAAATGTGGTTGCACTAGAAAAGCCCGGTTCGGTGGCACCTGACCAACTTAATGACGGAATTTATCCCCAAAATATAACAATAATGACTGATACTCCAATGTCATCTATCAACCTATACTCCAAGTCATAGCACTCTCCAACAAATAATCCAAAGCTTACTATCGTCATATCAAAATACTCTGAGGACAGTCTAACATTACTATCATGATGAATCCAAGAATGATAAGACCACTACTCAAATATCAAGAACTAACTATCCAACTATGATCCACATGCAAGCATCATCTCCAACATCATACTCTAAAACATAATATCAACTAGCATCATGATGAAACTAGCACTAGCCACTAATAATCCAAAGGCAACATGATATCCAAATTAATACTCCAAAGCATAATACCATCATGAACATAATCATAATAGCCACTAAGGATCCAAAGGCAACATGTCATCCACATAATCATCAAAATATAAGTCCTAGAACTCCAAGCAATATCATGGCAACATCAACATCAAAACAATACTCCGAGAAATGCCATGAACAGATCATACATAGCTAATGCAATATTTTAAACAAGTTCAAATAAATAAATCATGTCACTGCATTGCAATCATGCAAATGGAGGGTGTGGCTTGCCTGGGGTGGAAGAAATCACCGAGAAGAAGTGCGAGAGGCTCGCGGAAAGAATCACCGGAAAACGTTCTCTCTCGAAGCGGGCTGATTTAGTGCAAGGGAAAAATGGTCATTTTCAGAATGGCAAAACATGGTGAAAATGTGACCAACAGAACGGGCTCAACGAAACGAAGACATGGGCTTTGGATTCACCTCAAACGGAGTTGTGAGCGAAAAGTTATAGCCCGACGAAGTTCAGGGACCAATCTGTAAAAATAACTCTACAAACAGGCCCCTGAGCTGAAAAACAGAAAACGCATTCTCAGAAAAAATACGCTTTCATAGCAAAGAAAACATATTTCCAGCCGTAGTTAAATGAGAATACGCTTTCTCATAAAGAAAATGTATTTGCCACCGAACTAAGACAGAAATACGCTTTCACTAAACAGAAACGTATTTTGATGAAACGTGTTTCCACTTATCTGACGTGGACGGCGGGGCCGGGCTTGAGGCACTGACAGGTGGGGTCCGCGGGGAGGGGCCCGTCGGCCTGATTGTCTTCAACCTCCCGCTCGGGGAGCTCCTGGCCGAGGGGAGAGGCACAACCGACGGCGATTGCCGGTGCTACGGGGCATCTCCGGCGAGGCTCCGGCTATGGATGGATTCAGCGCTCAACGGCGCATCCAAAGATCCTATCCACGGTCGGCGGGAGGACCCGAGACGACGACGTGCTTGGCGCCAGCGGACAGGGGCTTCGGCCATCGGAGAACTCCTGGCAAGAGGCCACCGGAGGAGGGCTGGGAGTGCTGGGGTGGATCTTGGGTGTGGATGGGGGCCTCTAGAGGTGGAAGAAGGAAGGGAGGAGCCCGGGGCTACCCGGATTCGAGCGGAACCCGACGGCGGCTGCGGTGGCCATGGGAGACGAGGAGAGGCTCCGGGAGCGATTAGAGTGGTCAGGGAGGTTGCTGGGAGTGAGGGAGAGGTGATGGAGTGCTCGGGAGGCCGCGGGGTGGCCTATATATAGGCAGGGGAGGGGATGTACCACGCTGTTGTCACCGCGGACGTGTGGCCGGCGCCGCGGATGCGTGCCCACCGCATGAGCTCGGAGGCAGGCGACGGGGAGGAGCAGTGGAGGCTCTCACAGGGCAGAGGCGACCAAGGGAGCACGGGGGGATGACAACGACGACAAACAGAGCCAAACCGCCACTGTGCTCTCGTGGGCGTTCGACGGTGAGCGTCGGTGAGCGTCGGTGAGGGATTTTACTGAGAGGGAGAGAGGCCCAGGAGGACGGCGACGACGCGGTAAATCTATTAGACATGCTCGTGCTCGCTGAGACGCCGAGCAGAGGAGAGGCCCGAGCAAGAAGTCGTTCTGGATGCGGCCATTGCACGCCAAAGTGATGGTCGCCGCGCAGACTGGCGAGGAGAAGATGCGAAGGGTTGGCAAACATTATCTAGGGCATAGTCCACCAAGGGGAGGTTACAACCACGGTGGTAGATTAGTGAAAAGTGACATGGTCAAATGGTAGTCACCTCATGAAGTTTACTGCAATAAACTTGACCGAGCACTGCTGATCAACAGGAAGGCGTTTGGAAGCAAAGGAGTTGTCTGCGAGGTTTGGGTAAAGAAGGACTTCCACCCTGGTAACTTTGAGAGTATCTGGATCAAGATTTAATGTAATTGCTTAACAACCACATAAATTGGTCCAGAAGCAAGATGTGGATGATGCACTCATATGGTGAGGCCACTTGAGCTGAAATTTGGCAAGGCCTAATTATTAGGCCATAGTAAGATTCTGTAAAAATTTCATGCCAAATGGATTTACGAAAATGGTACTTCCTTCACAGTTATCTTCACTGGCCAGAAACTTGCAAAAATTCTAGCTAAATATTGGATAGGTGAATTGATCCCAAATTTGGTGGAGAGAAGTTATTTAGGTAGGAGAATGCTCTGGTAAATTTTTAGGCAAAATGAAGCAATATAAAATATACTTGCTTCACAATCTGAAAATATTGACAGAATCAAAGATTTGATGTTGTGCTCACATAGATCAATTTATGGATCTGAAATTTGTAGGAGTGAGATAATATGAGCACAAGAAGAGGTGTGAAAAATTTCAACTCATTTGGATAACCCTAGCTAGCACTTCCTTCACAAAGGCTTCCCTCAGACAGGAACTTTGAAAAA
The DNA here is from genome assembly GCF_018294505.1 of Triticum aestivum. Classification (NCBI taxonomy): domain Eukaryota; kingdom Viridiplantae; phylum Streptophyta; class Magnoliopsida; order Poales; family Poaceae; genus Triticum; species Triticum aestivum. The sequence continues at coordinate 363,226,420 of NC_057806.1, read as the reverse complement.
TCACTAAGGAATTTTGGCTAGGCAAATAAACTTGAATTTTGGCACAGGTCAATTATTTTGATGATATATCATGCCAAAAAGTTTGGGGGCAAATGGGCAAAGATAAATAGCACTTGCTTCATAATGTGCCATTTAGGACAAAATAGGAAATGAATTTATTAAGCATGATGGGAAATATGGCCAATGAAATATTTTGCCATATTTGAGGATTATATGACCCAAACAATTTATAAGAATTATTTGGGGATTTTTGGATGGGCAAAATATAGGTTGCTTCACAACCTAGGGCAGACATGATTATTCCTTTAGTAGAAAAAGGAATATTTCCTAGAAAAAGATTTTATGGTTTGGTCAAGCAGTGGAGCGACATGATTTTGGCAAAGTTTTTAGGATGTTGAGCCACTTGGGAGGGGGAATGAGGATGATTTCCCAGGTGGCAAGGCCACGGAACCACTCCAAAAAGAAAAACAAAGCAAAAACCAATTAATCAAAAAGAAAAAGAAAAGGGCCAAAATCCAGGTTGTTACAGTTGTTACTGCATTACTCCATTTCTCCATGAACTTAATACACTAGATGCATGTTGGATAGTGGTCGATGTGTGGAGTAATAGTAGTAGATACAGGCAGGAGTCGGTCTACTAATCTTGAACATGATGCCTATATAATGATCATTGCGTGGATATAGTCATGAGTATTTAAAGTTCTATCAATTTCCCAACACTAATTTGTTCACCCACCACTTTGCTATTTTTCTCGAGAGAAGCCACTAGTGAAATCTACGGCCCCCGGGTCTCTTTATCATATTATTTGCCTTTGCGATCTACTTTTATTTGCTTTTATTTTCAGATATATTAATCCAAAAATACAAAAATACTTTTCTGCATTTTATTTTATTTGTGATCTATTTATTCAATCTATTACAACCTTTTTCCCGTCACGCACCAATTTCTGGCACCGTTACCCGAAAGGGATTGACAACCCCTTTAACTGTCTAATTGCGAGGATTTGTTATCTGTGTGCAGGGGTTGTTTACGTTGTGTTGCTTGGTTCTCCTACTGGTTTGATAACCTTAGTTTCATATCTGAGGGAATACCTATATCACCGTTGTGCTGCATCATCCCTTCCTCTTTGGGGAAATACCCACGTAGCTTCAAGCGACATCAAAAGGAATTTCTGGCGCCGTTGCCGGGGAGGATCTTCAACATATACGAGGTTCCTAATCACAAATCTCATATCCTAGAAATTTACATTATTCGCCATTTGCCTCTCGTTTTCCTCTCCCCCCACTTCACAATAATTTGCCATTTTATTCGCCGCTCTTTTCCGTTCGTCGTTTTCTTGCCGAATCTGTCTTTGTGTGCAACCTTGTTTGCCGTTATTATCATTATGGATAGTTCTTCCCCTATTGCTTGCACTCCCAAGAACGAGGTTCTCAACTTTAAACAAAGGGGAAGAGAAAATTTAAAAGATGCTTGGTATAGGATTTGCAGTGCTCATAACAGATCTACCCATAAGCAATCCACCATTGTTCTTCTTCGTTGTTTTATGTTGGCATCACCACGTGGTATAGATTCGTCCTTGATACGACTATCGATGGAAATTTCTTGATGTGTCCTTCTCTTGATGCCTTTAATGCTATGGGAAATTTAGTGGGCTCACCACTCCTCATGATTAATGAAACAACTTTGACTCTCAAGCATGTTATGGAAAGACTAGATGCTATGGAAAAGAAAATGCTCAGCCAAGATCATATGGGAATTATAGATAAAAAGATACATAATTTTGCCACCAATATGGGGTCAAAAGCGGGAGATATTCTTAAGTTGCTAAGGGAAAAGGGTACCACAATTCATGAAAGAATAGAAGAAAGCCCTTCTCAGATTGATAAATTAGAAGAAATTTTTAGTAATCTAAGCACGGCTTTCACTTCCTCTAAAACTATCGAAAACTCCCGTTAAAATTGGTAGAGCTTCCAAGAACAAGGGTGCAGCCTCTAGTGATAGTAATAAAGAAGATCTTAAGATGATTGGTATTCATCCGGATTTTATTGAAGTGATAAGAGATCCTTTATGCAAGAATGAAATCTTTGGATTTATCCCTAGAAGTGTTGTTATTGAAAATCTTTATGCTAAATCTTCGAAGGGTTCTAAGTGTTTGATTGAAGAGTTGGACAAGGATGACAAAACTTAGATCCTTGCTTTATGCCTAGCTAAGTTCGTAAAACTATAGTGCTTGTTGGGAGGCAACCCAATGAATAAAATTTATTTTTGCTTTTTGCTTCCTGTTTTCGAGTGTTAGCACAATTATGCTACTGTTATGATTGTGTTTTTTATGTTTTAATTAGTGTTTGTGCCAAGTAAAGCCTTTAGGATCTTCTTGGGTGATAGTTGTTTGATCTTGCTGAAAAACAAAAACTTTTGCACTCACGAAAATAATTATCATTTTTTAACAGAGAGCAATAAAATACCCATTCCACTTGCAGTAGATCAATATACAAATTAATCAGGTCGTCCTAGTTTTTCAGAGTTTTTGGAGTTACAGAAGTATTCGAAATAGTCAGATTGCTACAGACTGTTCTGTTTTAACAGATTCTGTTTTCTTTGTGTTGTGTGCTTATTCTGATGGCTCTATGGTTTTCTTTGATGAGTTTTTGCCATAGAAAAGTTGGAATACAGTAGATATAACACAAGAAAAAATATGAATTGGTTTGATACATCACTTATAGCAGTGATTTATTATTCTTATACTAACCGTTCTCATGAAGGTTTTGTTGAGTCTTGTGTGATTGAAGTTTTCAAGTTTTGTGTTATCTTACGATGGATGAAGGAATAAGGAGTAGAAGAGCCTAAGCTTGGGGATGCCCCCCGAGTGGCATCCCATCTTTCTTCTAACGACATCCAAAAATGAGCAACCAACTAAGCTTGGGGATGCCCCCGAGTGGCATCCCCTCTTTCTTCTAACGACCATCGGTATTTTACTCGAAACTATATTTTTATTCGTCACATACTATGTGTTTTGCTTGGAGCGTCTTGTATGATATGAGTCTTTGCTTGTTTTATTTTGTGTTTTAAGTCTTGATCCCTTGCTGGACACACCTATTTGAGAAAATAGATCTATTAATCCAAAAATCCAAAAATACTTTGCTGCACTTTATTTTATTTGCGGTCTATTTATTCAATCTATTGCAACCTTTTTCCCGTCAGACACCAATTTCTGGCACCGTTACCCGAAAGGGATTGACAACCCCTTTAACATGTCGGGTTGCGAGGATTTGTTATTTGTGTGCAGGGGTTGTCTATGTTGTGTTGCTTGGTTCTCCTACTGGTTCGATAACCTTGGTTTCATATCTGAGGGAAATACCTACCGTCGATGTGCTGCATCATCCCTTCCTATTTGGGGAAATACCGACATAGCTTCAAGTGACATCAATCATCAGATTCAACAACATCATGTTGTATTACTCTAGCAATTTGTTTATCAAGAAATTCACCAAGTGGCACATCATCATTATCAAGCAAGGTACTAGCATCATCATAAACATTGTCCATAGTAGAAGTAGCATCATCAATAACTTGCGACATGTCAGAACTAATAGCATGTGGTGGTGTTGCAAGTTTACTTATAACATAAGGTGAATCTAAAGCAGAACTAGATGGCAGTTCCTTACCCCCCCCCCTCGTCTTTGAGGGAAATATCTTAGTCTTAGCATCCTTCAGATTCTTCATAGTGATAAATTGATAATAATCCCAAGTGACTCAACAAATATAGCTATGCTCCCTGGTAACAGCGCCAGAAAAAGGTCTTGATAACCCACAAGTATAGGGGATCGCAGTAGTTTTCGAGGGTAGAGTATTCAACCCAAATTTATAGATTCTACACAAGGGGAGCCAAAGAATATTTGAAGGTATTAGCATCTGAGTTGTCAATTCAACCACACCTGGAGATTAATTATCTACAGCAATGTGATCAGTAGCAAAGTAATATGATAATTTTGATAATAGTAGCAGTAGCAATGGTAACGGTAATAGTGATAGCAGTAATTTTGTAGCAAGTATAACAGTAACGATAGTAGTAGTAACTTAGCAAGATCAATATAAGGTAAATTCGTAGGCATTGGATCGGTGACTTATTGGATGATATTCATCATGAGACAGTTATAACCTAGGGAGATACGGCACTAGCTCCAGTTCATCAATATAATGTAGGCATGTATTCCATAAATAGTCATACGTGCTTATGGAAAGAACTTGCATGGCATCTTTTGCCCTGCCCTCCCGCGGCAGCGGGGTCCTATTGGAAACTAAGGGATATTAAGGCCTCTTTTTAATAGAGAACCAGACCAAAGCATTAACACAAGGTGAATACATGAACTCCTCAAACTACGGTCATCACCGGGAGTGGTCCCGACTATTGTCACTTCGGGGTTGCCGGATCATAACACGTAGTAGGTGACTATAACTTGCAAGATCGGATCTAGAACATAGATATAATGGTGATAACATAAACGGTTCAGGTCTGAAATCATGGCACCCGGGCCCAAAGTGGCAAGCATTAAGCATGGCAAAGTCATAGCAACATCAATCTTAGAACATAGTGGATACTAGGGATCAAACCCTAACAAAACTAACTCGATTACATGATGAATCTCATCCAACTCCTCACCGACCAGCGAGCCTACGAAGGAATTACTCACTCCCGGTGGGGAGCATCATGGAATTGGCAATGGAGAAGGGTACGAAGAACGAAGATCCCCCTCTCCAGAGCCCCAAACGGACTCTAGATATGGCCTCCCGATGAAGAACGGGAGGTGACGGTGACTTTGTCTCGTGGATCGCGATAATTCTTTCTCCCTGATTTTTTCTAGAAAAATAGGATTTTATAGCGTCGGTTTCAGGGTCTGCGGGGCCACCAGATGGGGACAACCCACCTGAGCGCGCTAGGAGAGGGGGGCGCGCCCTGGTGGATTGTGCCTACCCAGGTGCCCCTCTCCGGTGGATCTTGGCTCCATAAATTCTTATTTATTGTATAAAAATTCCTCGCAAAGTTTCGTTCCATTCCGAGAACTTTTACTTCTGCACAAAAACAACACCATGGTAGTTCTGCTGAAAACAGCGTCATTCTGGGGTTAGTTTCATTCAAATCATGCAAAATAGAGTCCAAAACAAGAGGAAAAGCGTTAGGAAAAGTAGATACATTGGAGACATATCATCACCGCACCATCGTGCTGACAGAACTCTCCCTTGCCCCTCTGCTGGATCAAGAGTTTGGGGGACGTCATCGAGCTGAACGTGTGCTGAACACGGAGGTGTCATACGTTCGGTACTTGGATCGGTTGGATCGTGAAGACGTTCAACTACATCAACCGCGTTAACCTAACGCTTCCACTTTCGGTCTACAAGGGTACATGGACATACTCTCCCCCTCTCATTGATATGCATCTCCTAGATAGATCTTGCGTGATCGTACGAAAGTTTTTGAAATTGCATGCTACGTTCCCCAACAGTGGCATCCAAGCCAGGTCTATGCATGATATGCATGTGTAGAACACAAAGAGTTGTGGGCGATAATAGTCATACTACTTACCACCAACGTCTTACTTTGATTCGGCGGTATTGTTGGATGAAGCAGACCAGACCGACATTACATGACCATGTTCATGAGACCGGTTCTACCGACGTGCTTTGCACATAGGTGGCTGGCGGTGTCTGTTTCTCCAACTTTAGTTGAATCGAGTTTGACTAAGGCTGTCCTTGTTGAAGGTTAAAACAACACATGACGAAAAATCATTGTGGTTTTGATGCGTAGGTAAGAACGGTTCTTGCTAGAAGCCCGTAGCAGCCACGTAAAACTTGCAACAACAAAGTAGAGGACATCTAACTTGTTTTGTAGGGCATGTTGTGATGTGATATGGTCAAGACGTGATGAGATATAAATTGTTGTATGAGATGATCATGTTTTGTAAAAGTTATCAGCAACTGGCAAGAGCCTTATGGTTGTTGCATTATTGTATGAAATGCAATCGCCATGTAATTGCTTTACTATATCACTAAGCGGTAGCGATAGTCGTAGAAGCAATAGTTGGCGAGACGACAACGACGGTACAATGGAGATCAAGGTGTCAAGCCGGTGACGACGGAGATCATGACGGTGCTTTGGAGATGGAGATCAAAGGCACAATATGATGATGACCATATCATGTCACATATTTTGATTGCATGTGATGTTTATCTTTTATGCACCTTATTTTGCTTAGTACGGCGGTAGCATATAAGATGATCCCTCACTAAATTTCAAGGTATAAGTTTTCTCCCTGAGTATGCACCGTAGCTACAGATCGTCGTGCCGAGACACCACGTGATGATCGGGTGTGATAAGCTCTATGTTCACATACAATAGGTGCAAGCCAGTTTTGCATGTGCAGAATACTCGGGTTAAACTTGACGAGCCTAGCATATGCAGATATGGCCTCGGAACACTAAGACCGAAAGGTCGAACATGAATCATATAGTAGATATGATCAACATAGAGATGTTCACCATTGAAAACTGCTCCATCTCACGTGATGATCGGACATGGTTTAGTTGATATGGATCACGTGATCATTTAGATGACTAGAGGAATGTCTATCTATGTGGGAATTCTTTAGTAATATGGTTAATTGAACTTTAATTTATCATGAACTTAGTCCTGATAGTTTTTGCATATCTATGTTGTTGTATATCAATGGCCCATGCCACCGTTCCCTTGAATTTTAATGCGTTCCTAGAGAAAGCTAAGTTGAAAGCTGATGGTAGCAACTACATGGACTGGGTCCGTAACTTCAGGATTATCCTCATTGCCGCATAGAAGAATTGCGTCCTAGAAGCACCGCTAGGTGCAAGACCCGCTGCAGGAGCAACTCCGGACGTTATGAACATTTGGCAGACTAAAGCTGGTGACTACTCGATAGTTCAGCGTGCCATGCTTTAGAACTTAGAATCGGGACTTCAAAGATGTTTTGAATGTCATGGAGCATATGAGATGTTCCACACATTGAAGTTAATATTTCAAGCAAATGCCCGAGTTGAGAGATATGAAGTCTCCGACAAGTTCTACAGCTGCAAAATGGAGGATAATAGTTTTGTTAGTGAACACATACTCAGAATGTCTGGGTACCCATAACCACTTGACTCAGCTGGGAGTTAATCTTCTGGATGATAGTATCATTGACAGAGTTCTTCAATCACTGCCACCAAGCTATAAAGGTTTCATGATGAACTATATTATGCAAGGGATAGAAAAGACTGAGTGCTTCTACTACAAAGAGACTGGTCACTAGAAGCGGAACTGCCCCAAGTATTTGGCGGATAAGAAGGATGGCAAAGTGAAAGGTATATTTGACATACATGTTATTGATGTGTACCTTACTAATGCTCATAGTAGCGCCTGGGTATTTGACAGTGGTTATGTTTCTCATATTTGCAACTCAAAACAGGGGCTACGGATTAAACGAAGATTGGCCAAGGACGAGGGGACGATGCTTGTCGGAAATGGTTCCAAGGTTGATGTAATCGCCGTCGGCACGCTACCTCTACATCTACCATCGGGATTAGTTTTAGACGTGAATAATTGTTATTTGGTGCCAGCGTTGAGCATGAACATTATACTGGATCTTGTTTGATGCGAGACGGTTATTCATTTAAATTTGAGAATAATGGTTGTTCTATTTATATGAGTAATATCTTTTATGGTCATGAACCCTTGTTGAGTGGTCTATTTTTACTGAATCTCAATTGTAGTGATACACATATTCATAATATTCAAGTCAAAAGATGAAAAGTTAATAATGATAGTGCAACTGAAAGCACAAGTGCTCCCTGGGTGGTTTTGGTAATTAATGTCAACATATCTCTTGTTGGACTAACACTTTTACCTAGTATGTTTTAGATAAGTTCAACAATGGAGTGGCATTGACTAGAGGATGTGGAATCCCTTCAAGATGCTAAGGACAAAGGATTGGCTCAAGCTTCAAGATCAAGACTCTACATTTTCTATTTTAGTGATCCAAGATCACATTGAGTCTATAGGAAAAGCCAATACTATCAAGAGGGGATGAGGTGTTGCTTAATGGCTTGCTTGCTCAAAGTGCTTAGTGATATGCTCCAAAACCCTCAACTACCTTCCCACATCCACATATGACCTAAACCAAAAGTCAAACTCGGCCCCACCGATTCTCTCTATCCGGCGCCACCGAGTTTCAAATGTCATAGCCACTGCCACAAACCCTAGGCAAATCGGTCTCACCGATAGGGACCTCGGTCCCACCGAGATGGGATTGTAATCTCTCTATTTCCCTTCGTAACATTTTGGTCTTACCGAGATGAGCGATCGGTCCCACCGAGATTTCAATGTAAACTCTCTGTTTCCCTTTTGTAACATTTCGGTCTCACCAAGATGAGCGAATCGGTCCCACCGAGTTTACCTGACCAACTCTCTGGTTAGCTTATTACCAAAATCGGTCCCACCGAGTTTGTGTAATCGGTCACACCGAGATTACGTTATGCCCTAACCCTAACCATATCGGTCCTACCGAGTTGCATCTCAGTCCCACCGAAAATCCTAACGGTCACTAGGGTCACTAGGTTTGCTGAATTGGTCCAACCGAGTTTAACCATTCGGTCCCACCGAGTTTGGCAAATTGTGTGTAACGGTTAGATTTTGTGTGCAGGCTATATATACCCCTCCACCCACTCTTCATTCGTGGAGAGAGCCATCAGAACATACCTACACTTCCAATACACATTTTCTAAGAAAGAACCACCTACACTTGTGTTGAGGTCAAGATATTCCATTCCAACCATATGAATCTTGATCTCTAGCCTTCCCCAAGTTGCTTTCCACTCAAATCTTCTTTCCACCAAATCCAAATCCTGTGAGAGAGAGTTGAGTGTTGGGGAGACTATCATTTGAAGCACAAGAGCAAGGAGTTCATCATCAACACACCATTTGTTACTTCTTGGAGAGTGGTGTCTCCTAGATTGGCTAGGTGTCACTTGGGAGCCTCCAACAAGATTGTGGAGTTGAACCAAGGAGTTTGTAAGGGCAAGGAGATTGCCTACTTCGTGAAGATCTACCGCTAGCGAGGCAAGTCCTTCGTGGGTGACGGCCGTGATGGAATAGACAAGGTTGCTTCTTCGTGGACCCTTCGTGGGTGGAGCCCTCCGTGGACTCGCGCAACTGTTACCCTCCATGGGTTGAAGTCTCCATCAACGTGGATGTACGATAGCACCACCTATCGGAACCACGACAAAAACATCCGTGTCTCCAATTGCGTTTGAATACTCCAAACCCTTCTCTTTACATTCTTGCAAGTTGCATGCTTTACTTTCCGCTGCTCATATACTCATTGCATGCTTGCTTGATATGTATTGTGTTTGTTAAACTTGTGCTTAAACTCCACTTAAACTTAAGAATATTAAAAACTGCAACTTTTGGCACTTAGTGTCTACTCACCCCCCTCTAGACACCTCTTCTCGATCCTTTCAATTGGTATCAGAGCTTTGGTCTCCATTGCCTTGGTTTAAACACCATTGGAGGAAGATGGATGTGTCTACTTTGGGGAGCCTTAGACATAGAGTGCCTATTCTTGATGGAGAGTATTTTCATGAGTGGAAAAATGAAATGCTTGAGATTTTCAATGAATATCATTTGAACAAGTACATTACTAGCCCTTGTGCACCTCATGTTGATCCTTTGCACCCTACCCTAGATGAAGATATTGACATGATTCGCAATCTTAGAACTGTTGAGCTCATCATTAGAGGCTTGCCTAGAAACTTTATTAGATGTTTGCCTACTCTCAAGTGTGCCTACACCATATGGAGATTTCTTGAGGAACTATTTCCAGATTATTCCTTGAAAAATTTAGACGAAATTCTCCATAAGTCTATTGCCTTGAGTAAGATGAACTCTAGTGATCCTAGCTTTGGTGATTGTCTATTTGAGCTTACCAATCTCATGCGTGCAAAAGGAAATGTTGGAATCATTAGCGATATCATATTCGAAGCTATTAGAATTCACAAAGGTAACCATTGTGATGATCATTTATCTAATGAATTACCCTCTCTAGGAATTGATCAATCACAAGATGATGTTGAACATGGATACTATGATGAAGATGATGATGGTGACTATGATCTTGATGATGCAATGAGGCATTTTGGTCTTATGGCAAATATTTGCGGCTACATGGCTAGAGGAAAGGAATGGATCCTTGATAGTGGATGTACTGATCATATGATCGGAGATAAAGATATGTTCCGTGAGCTTGCTGAAAACGACGGCCCTCGAAAATATGTCACTTTTGGTGATAATTCAAAGGGTAAGGTGGTTGGCCTTGGTAAGGTGGCCATCTCACATGATAGCTCCATACAAAATGTCATGCTCGTTGAATCCCTTGGATACAATTTACTTTCAGTTTCTAGACTTGCGGATTTCGGTTTCAATGTCTTATTCACTGAAGTAGATTGCCAAGTGTTTCGTAGAGACAATCATAAAGTGGTCTTTACCGGTATACGTAGAGGAGATCTTTACATTGTTGATTTCACTAAAAAGGCTCAACCTAGAACTTGCTTAATTACCAAATCTTCTAACGGCTAGTTGTGGCATAGAAGACTAGGTCATGTTGGTATGCGAAATCTTGATAAGCTTATTAAAGGTGATCATATCCTTGGAATAAAAGATGTCATATTTGACAAGGATAGACTTTGTAGTGCTTGTCAAGCAGGGAAACAAGTTGGAGGAAGTCACTGCGCGAAGAACATCATGACCACAAGAAGACCACTCGAGCTACTTCACATGGATCTCTTTGGTCCAAATGCCTACAAGAGTCTCGGTGGTAACTCATTTGGTCTAGTCATAGTTGATGATTTTTCAAGATTTACGTGGGTGTTCTTTCTTGATGACAAATCGCAGGTCCAAAAGATCTTCAAAAACTTCGCTAGGAAGGCCCAAAATCAGTTTCACGTGAAGATCCAGAAGGTTCGGAGCGACAATGGAACGGAGTTCAAGAACGCAAATGTGGACACCTTTCTTGACAAAGAAGGGATTTCACACGAGTTCTCGGCTATGTACACACCTCAACAAAATGGAGTTGTTGAAAGGAAGAACCGGACTCTTATCGAGATGGCAAGAACGATGCTTGATGAGTACAAAACGCCAAAGCGCTTTTGGGCGGAAGCGGTTGAGACAGCTTGTCATGCAACAAATCACTTGTATCTTCACAAGCTACTCGGCAAGACGGCATACGAGCTCCTCACCGGTAACAAACCCCAAGTTGGATACTTTCGAGTATTCGGCTCAAAGTGCTACATTCTTGATAAGCATCATCGTTCTAAATTTGCTCCTAAATCTCATGAAGGTTTCCTACTTGGTTATGGCTCAAACTCTCACACTTACCGTGTCTACAACAATTTCACCCGAAAGGTTGAAGAGATGGTAGATGTGAAGTTTGATGAATCTAATGACTTGCAAGTAGAGCAATTGCCAATTGATGTAGGAGACAAAGACCCTTCGGAAGCAATTCAAGACTTGTCCATTGGCAAGATTCGTCCAACAGAAGTGAAGGAGAGTACCTCATCCGTCCAACTAGAAGCTTCTACCTCACGACAAGTTGAACCAAGAGTTGATACGGAAGCATCCACAAGTGGGACATGCCAAGATGAAGAAAACGAGGAAGCGCACCAAGATGAACATCAACAACCTCCTTCTCCACCACGACAAGAGAACGACAAAGTCAACAATGAAGAAGGCCAAGAAGAAGCACAAGATGAAGAGGATGTTCCACCCCGACCCAAGCAAAAGCTTTCACGAGTTCAAGCAAGAATTGCTAAGGATCATCCCGTCGAGCAAATCTACAATGATATCCAAACCGGGAGAATCACTCGCTCTAAAACTCGTTTAGCTAACTTTTGTGAACATTACTCATTCATCTCTAGCATTGAACCTATGAAGGTTGAAGAAGCATTGGAGGATCCGGACTGGATAAACGCTATGCATGAAGAGCTACACAACTTTGAGAGAAATATAGTGTGGACATTGGTCGAGAAGCTCGACAACAACCACAACATCATTGGTACCAAATGGGTGTTTCGCAACAAGCAAGGTGAAGATGGACAAGTGGTTCGCAACAAAGCACGTCTCATCGTCCAAGGCTACACACAAGTTGAAGGTATGGACTATGGTGAGACATATGCTCCCGTTGCTAGACTTGAGTCCATTCGCATCTTACTTGCTTATGCTAATCACCATGATATCACCTTGTACCAAATGGACATTAAAAGTGCTTTTCTAAATGGCAAAATTGAGGAAGAAGTTTATGTTAAGCAACCTCCCGGCTTCGTCAATCCTAAGAAACCTAATCATGTTTACAAACTTCACAAAGCCCTTTATGGTCTTAAACAAGCTCCTAGAGCATGGTATAAATGCTTGACCAAGTTCCTTATTGAAAAAGGCTTTGAAATTGGTAAAATTGATTCTACTCTTTTTACTAAAAGGGTTAATGGAGAACTATTTGTGTGCCAAATTTATGTTGATGATATCATATTTGGTTCAACTAACCCTCATTTTAGTGAGAAGTTTGGAAAGCTAATGTCGGAGAAGTTTGAGATGTCTATGATGAGTGAACTCAAATTCTTTCTCGGTTTGCAAATCAAGCAAACTAAGGAAGGTACCTTTGTCTCTCAACGAAGTACACCAAGGACTTATTCAAGAAGTTCAATATGCAAGAATGCAAAGGTATGACTACACCCATACCTACTAGTGGACATCTTGATTTGACCAAAGATAGTGAACCGGTTGATCAAAAGGTTTATCGCTCTATGATTGGTTCATTGTTATATATACGTGCCTCTCGTCCCGATATTATGCTAAGTGTGTGCATGTGTGCATGATATCAAGCTGCTCCTAAAGAGTGTCATCTTAAGGCTGTGAAAAGGATAGTGAGATGCCTAATTCATACACCAAATTTTGGCATTTGGTATCCCAAGAGGTCCTCTTTTGATCCTGTTGGCTACTCCGATTCGGACTATGCCAGAGACAAGGTTGATAGAAAATCCACTTCGGGTACTTGTCAATTCCTTGGTAGATCTCTTGTGTCTTGGTCTTCCAAGAAACAAAACTCAGTATCCTTATCCATCGCTGAAGCGGAATACATTGTCGCTGGTTCATGTTGTGCTCAATTACTTTGGATGACCCAAACTCTTAAAGATTATGGGATATATGTGAAACATGTTCCATTGCTATGTGACAATGAAAGTGCTATTAAGATTGCTCACAATCCCGTGCAACATTCTCGAACTAAGCATATTGAAGTTCGTCATCATTTCATTTGAGATCATGTTGCAAAAGGGGACATTAACCTTAAGCATGTTCGCACCGATAAGCAATTGGCGGATATATTCAATAAACCACTTGATGAGAAAGTGTTTTGCAGGTTGAGAGGTGAATTGAACATCATTGATGCTTCAAACTTGGAGTAGGAACTCCATTTGATACATGCGGGGCATGAGCCTATGACTAATCCTCGATATTTCTCTTATGATGCTATTCATATGTCTTGGGTATATTTGTACCTTGCATGGTATCTAACCCGTGTAGGTACTTGGATGAATCTAAATCTATGAGATTGCCACACACTCACATCTTGAGCAATTTCTACATCACCAAGTCTCTACACAATGGTGGTTGAAGACAAGGAAGCACGAAACCATTCAAACATATCCTTTGGCAAATTCTATGTTGAGTCTCATGATTGTCATTTTGGATACACAAGTGCTCTTCCTTGCAAAGCTAACCCACGTAGGTAGATGAACTCAAACTCCAAGTGGTGCTCCCAACTCTTGATGAACTACATCAACCTTGAGCAACCCACACAAGTTCAACTACATGATCAAGATCAACACCACCACCCAAGGTATGTTATTCCATCTTAGAGAAGCTTTACTCCAACTCATGAGCCAAAGCAACTCGACAAGATGTGAATACATCAAGATGCTTAAACGAAAAATGGTAACCCCATTTTGAGCTTAAACGATGAGTATGATCTATGATCAAGTGCTTTCACTTGACTCCTAAGTCAATATACTCTAACATAGGTGACTTTGTCACCGACCATTTCTAGATGAAGTTCTCTAGTGTTTCTCCGTGCTTTTGCATTTGCATATTTGTTTCCCCTTTCAAAAAGAACTTCATCTAGAACTTTTAGTTTCTTTTCTTTCCTTTTTGTTCTGCATTTTCTGCATCCAATTCATTGCAAATCTTTCAGTAAATTCCTTGCATATCCTTGTGAGATCTTACTTGTCTAGTGAACTGAGGTGACAAGTGGTTTCACTCTGATGAACTCGGTCACACCGGTTTGTTCTCTTCGGCCCAACCGAAATCTTTCAGTGCAACCGAAGCACACAACTCGGAGTCACCGATTCCATCATAGGAAAACCAACTTGCCACTTATTCCTGATTTCTGTTTGCTCCAGCTCCACTCAATGATTCTTGTCCTCTACCAGCATCATATTAGACATGCTGCTTTTCTCTGTGACTCAAGGACCAACCCATTTGTATCACATGTCCAGAAGAGCCCTTCTTGGAAATTGATGTCAAAGGGGGAGAGAGAGATCACATCAAAGCTTAATCCTTCCTATAGGGTGAGAAAGAGAGAATACTCAGGGGGAGAGAGTTTCTCAACTAGGAGAAGTAATATCATCAAAGACCCCAGATGCTTGGTGTTCAAGAGGGGAGATGTCACATGTCTTTAAGAGGGGAAAGACATGTTTGGTTGCTTGCTTTAGCTCAAGCTCTGTTATTTCCTTTTTTTGTTGCTCTGATTTTCTGTTCCCTATCTTCTCCCAATATCCCATGCAGATTCAGGGGGAGCAAGACATCTAAGGGAAGGAAATCTCTGATTTTATTGCATATCTTTACCTTTGGGGACATGTCTATATCCAATGTGGTACTTAGTACTCATTCTACGTGTCATCCCAGCCTTGGTTCTCTTATGGTTTCTCTTGCTTGCTCTGGTCAGTAGGTGTATCTGTGTTATTTAACCTTGTTTGCACAGGTTCATCCCATCCTAAGCCAACTCAAGACCACAAGGTAAGTATATGCATCACAATCATGTGAATGAGAAGTTCTTGCTGATGTACATACTGTTTGCAAGAAGGACTCATGAACATGAAGGTACATTTCTCACATTCACACCATTTGCTCTGATGCATATAGCCAAGATACATGTAACACATTGCTTACTCTATCATGTTTACGCATTCACATGCTCCTATATTCAATATTCACATGATTGCATACATGTAGGGGGAGCCTATGCATGTTACATGTCTTTCCAAAGCTTTACTTGCTATTCTCTATATCTTTATCTAAAGCTTTGATGTATGTCGTCATCAATTACCAAAAAGGGGGAGATTGAAAGCACAAGTGCTCCCTGGGTGGTTTTGGTAATTAATGTCAACATATCTCTTGTTGGACTAACAATTTTACCTAGTATGTTTCAGATAAGTTCAACAATGGAGTGGCATTGACTAGAGGATGTGGAACCCCTTCAAGATGCTAAGGACAAAGGATTGGTTCAAGCTTCAAGATCAAGACTCTACATTTTCTATTTTAGTGATCCAAGATCACATTGAGTCTATAGGAAAAGCCAATACTATCAAGAGGGGATGAGGTGTTGCTTAATGGCTTGCTTGCTCAAAGTGCTTAGTGATATGATCCAAAACCCTCAACTACCTTCCCACATCCACATATGACCTAAACCAAAAGTCAAACTCGGCCCCACCGATTCTTTCTATCCGGCGCCACCGAGTTTCAAATGTCATAGCCACTGCCACAAACCCTAGGCAAATCGGTCTCACCGATAGGGATCTCGGTCCCACCGAGATGGGATTGTAATCTCTCCGTTTCCCTTCGTAACATTTCGGTCTTACCGAGATGAGCGATCGGTCCCACCGAGATTGCAATGTAAACTCTCTATTTCCCTTTTGTAACATTTCGGTCTCACCGAGATGAGCGAATCGGTCCCACCGAGTTTACCTGACCAACTCTCTGGTTAGCTTATTACCAAAATCGGTCCCACCGAGTTTGTGTAATCGGTCACACCGAGATTACGTTATGCCCTAACCCTAACCATATCGGTCCTACCGAGTTGCATCTCAGTCCCACCGAAAATCCTAACGGTCACTAGGTTTGCTGAATCGGTCCGACCAAGTTTAACCATTCGGTCCCACCAAGTTTGGCAAATTGTGTGTGATGGTTAGATTTTGTGTGGAGGCTATATATACCCCTCCACCCACTCTTCATTCGTGGAGAGAGCCATCAGAACATACCTACACTTCCAATACACATTTTCTGAGAGAGAACCACCTACACTTGTGTTGAGGTCAAGATATTCCATTCCAACCATATGAATCTTGATCTCTAGCATTCTCCAAGTTGCTTTCCACTCAAATCTTCTTTCCACCAAATCCAAATCCTGTGAGAGAGAGTTGAGTGTTGGGGAGACTATCATTTGAAGCACAAGAGCAAGGAGTTCATCATCAACACACCATTTGTTACTTCTTGGAGAGTGGTGTCTCCTAGATTGGCTAGGTGTCACTTGGGAGCCTCCAACAAGATTGTGGAGTTGAACCAAGGAGTTTGTAAGGGCAAGGAGATCGCCTACTTCGTGAAGATCTACCGCTGGTGAGGCAAGTCCTTCGTGGGCGATGGCCGTGATGGAATAGACAAGGTTGCTTCTTCATGGACCCTTCGTGGGTGGAGCCCTCTGTGGACTCGCGCAACCGTTACCCTCCGTGGGTTGAAGTCTCCATCAACGTGAGTGTACGATAGCACCACCTATCGGAACCACGACAAAAACATCCGTGTCTCCAATTGTGTTTGAATACTCCAAACCCTTCTTTTTACATTCTTGCAAGTTGCATGCTTTACTTTCCGCTGCTCATATACTCATTGCATGCTTGCTTGGTATGTATTGTGTTTGTTAAACTTGTGCTTAAACTCCACTTAAACTTAAGAATATTAAAAACTACAACTTTTGGCACTTAGTGTCTAATCACCGCCCCCTCTAGACACCTCTTCTCGATCCTTTCAACAACTTATTTGTGGCACTACCGTTTAGGTCATATTGGTGTAAAGCGCATGAAGAAACTCCATGCTGATGGACTTTTGGAATCACTTGATTATGAATCACTTGATGATTGCGAACCATGCCTCATGGGCAAGATGGCTAATACTCTGTTCTCCGAAACAATGGAGTGAGCCATTGACTTATTGGAAATAATACATACTGATGTATGTGGTCCGATGAGTGTTGAGGCTCGCGGTGGGTATCATTATTTTCTGACCTTCGCAGATGATTTGAGCATATATGGGTATATCTACTTAATGAAACATAAGTTTGAAACATTTGAAAAGTTCAAAGAATTTCATAGTGAAGTGGAAAATCATCATAACAAGAAAATAATGTTTCTACGATCTGATCATGGAGGTGAATATTTGAGTTATGAGGTTGGTCTTCATTTGAAACAATGTGGAATAGTTTCACAACTCATGCCACCTGGAACACCACAGCGTAATAGTGTGTTCGAACGTCGTAACAGTACTTTATTAGATATGGTGTGATCTATGATGTCTCTTACCGATTTACCGCTATCGTTTTGGGGTTATGCTTTAGAGACGGCTGCATTCATGTTAAAATAGGGCACCATCTAAATCCATTGAGACGACACCATATGAACTGTGGTTTAGCAAGAAACCCAAGTTGTCATTTGTTAAAGTTTGGGGTTGCGATGCTTATGTGAAAAAGCTTCAACCTGATAAGCTCGAATCTAAATCGGAGAAATGTGTCTTCGTAGGATACCCAAAGGAGACTGTTGGGTACACCTTCTATCACAGATCCAAAGGCAAGATATTCATTGCTAACAATGGATCCTTTCTAGAGAAGGAGTTTCTCTCGAAAGAAGTGAGTGGGAGGAAAGTAGAACTTGATGAGGTAATTGTACCTTCTCCCGAATTGGAAAGTAGTTCATCACATAAATCAGTTCCAGTGATTCCTACACCAATTAGTGAGGAAGCTAATGATGATGATCATGAAACTTCTGATCAAGTTACTACCGAACATCGTAGGTCAACCAGAGTAAGATCCGCAACAGAGTGGTATGGTAATCTTGTTCTGGAGGTCATGTTACTTGACCATGATGAACCTATGAACTATGAGGAAGCAATAATGAGCCCAAATTCCGCGAAATGGCTTGACCATGAAATCTGAGATGGGATCCAAGTATGTGAACAAAGTGTGGACATTGGTTGACTTGCCCAATGATCGGGAAGCAATAGAGAAGAAATGGATCTTCAAGAAGAAGACAGACGCTGACGGTAATGTTACTGTATACAAAGCTCGACTTGCTGCGAAAGGTTTTCGACAAGTTCAAGGAGTTCACTACGATGAGACCTTCTCACCCGTAGCGATGCTTAAGCATGTTCGAATCATGTTAGCAATTTGCTGCATTTTATGATTATGAATTTTGGCAAATGGATGTCAAAACTACATTCCTTAATGGATATCTTAAAGAAGAGTTGTATATGATGCAACCAGAAGGTTTTGTCGATCCAAAAGGTGCTAACAAAGTGTGCAAGCTCCAGCGATCCATTTATGGACTGGTGCAAGCCTCTCGGAGTTGGAATATACGCTATGATAGTGTGATCAAAGCATATGGTTTTATACAAACTTTTGGAGAAGCATGTATTTACAAGAAAGTGAGTGGGAGCTCTGTAGCATTTCTGATATTATATGTGGATGACATATTGTTGATCGGAAATAATACTGAATTTCTGAATAACATAAAAGGATACTTGAATAAGAATTTTTCAATGAAAGACCTCAGTGAAGCTGCTTATATATTGGGCATCAAGATCTATAGAGATAGATCAAGACGCTTATTGGATTTTCACAAAGCACATACCTTGATAAAGTTTTGAAGAAGTTCAAAATGGATCAGTCAAAGAAAGGGTTCTTGCCTGTGTTACAAGGTGTGAAGTTGAGTCAGACTCAATGCCCGACCACTGCAGAAGATAGAGAGAAAATGAAAGTCATTCCCTATGCCTCCGCCATAGGTTCTATCATGTATGCAATGTTGTGTACCAGACCTGATGTGTGCCTTGCTATTAGTTTAGCAGGGAGGTACCAAAGTAATCCAGGAGTGGATCACTAGACAATGGTCGAGAACATCATGAAATACCTGAAAAGGACTAAGGATAAGTTTCTCGTTTATGGAAGTGACAAAGAGCTTGTCGTAAATGGTTACGTTGATGCATGCTTTGACACTCATCCGGATGACTCTAAGTCACAAACCGGATACATATTTATATTGAATGGTGGAGCTGTAAGTTGGTGCAGTTCCAAGTAGAGCGTCGTGGCGGGATCTACGTGTGAAGCGGAGTACATAGCTGCTTTGAAGCAACAAATGAAGGAGTCTGGATGAAGGAGTTCATATCCGATCTAGGTGTAATACCTAGTGCATCGGGTCTAATGAAAATATTTTGTGACAATACTGGAGCAATTGCCTTGGCGAAGGAATCCAGATTTCACAAGAGAACCAAACACATCAAGAGACGCTTTAATTCCATCTGTGATCAAGTCAAGGAGGGATACATATAGATTTGCAAAATACATACGGGTCTGAATGTTGCAGACCCATTGACTAAGCCTCTTTCACGAGCAAAACATGATCAACACCAAGACTCCATGGGTGTTAGAATCATTAATTACTATGTAATCTAGATTATTGACTCTAGTGCAAGTGGGAGAATGAAGGAAATATGCCCTAGAGGCAATAATAAAGTTGTTATTTATATTTCCTTATATCATGATAAATGTTTATTATTCATGCTAGAATTGTATTAACCGGAAACTTAGTACATGTGTGAATACATAGACAAAATAGAGTGTCCCTAGTATGCCTCTACTTGACTAGCTCGTTAATCAAAGATGGTTAAGTTTCCTGACCATAGACATGTGTTGTCATTTGATGAATGGGATCACATCATTAGAGAATGATGTGATGGACAAGACCCATCCGTTAGCTTAGCATAATGATCGTTTAGTTTTATTGCTATTGCTTTCTTCATGACTTATACATATTCCCATGACTATGAGATTATGCAACTCCCGAATACCGGATGAACACCTTGTGTGATATCAAACGTCACAACATAACTGGGTGATTATAAAGATGCTCTAGAGGTCTCTGAAGGTGTTTGTTGGGTTGGCATAGATCAAGATTAGGATTTGTCACTCTTAGTATCGGAGAGGTATATCTGGGCCCTCTCGGTAATGCACATCACTATAAGCCTTACAAGCAATGTGACTAATGAGTTAGTTGCGAGATGATGTATTATGGAATGAGTAAAGAGACTTGTCGGTAACGAGATTGAACTAGGTATGATGATACCGACGATCAAATCTTGGGCAAGTAACATATCGATGACGAAGGGAATAACGTATGTTGTTATGCGGTTTGACCGATAAAGATCTTCATGGAATATGTAGGAACCAATATGAGCATCCAGGTTCCGCTATTGGTTATTGACCGAAGATGTGTCTCGGTCATGTCTACATAGTTCTCGAACCTGTAGGGTCCGCACGCTTAACATTCGATGACGATTTGTATTATGAGTTGTGTGTTTTGGTGACCGAAGTTTGTTCAGAGTCCCGGATGAGATCACGGACATGACGAGGAGTCTCGAAATGGTCGAGAGGTAAATATTTATATATTGGAAGGTTATATGTGGACACCGGAATGGTTTCGAAGAGGTTCGGGGATTTTTCGGAGTACCGGGAGGTTACCGGAACCCCCCGGGAAAGTTAATGGGCCTCATGGGCCATAGTGGAGAGAGGGAGGAAGGCCACAAGAGGTGGCGTGCGCCTCCCCCTGCCCAATTCGAATTGCACAAGGGGTGGGGGCACACCACCACCCCTTTCCTTCTCCCTCTCCCCTCTTTCCCCTTTCCCCCTCTCCGTTGGAGGGAATGGGAGCGAATCCTACTAGGAGTGGAGTCCTAGTAGGACCCCCCCTTGGTGCGGCTCCTCCTAGATGGCCACCTCCTCCCCCTCTCCTTTATATACGGGGGGCGGGGGCACCCCAAAGGCACACCAATTGTTCTCTTAGCCATGTGTGGTGCCCCCTCCATTGTTTACTCCTCCGGTCATAGCGTCGTAGTGCTTAGGCGAAGCCTTGCACGGATCACATCACCATCACGTCACCACGCCATCATGCTGAAGGAACTCTCCCTTGACCCTCTGCTGGATCAAGAGTTCGAGGGACGTCATCGAGTTGAACGTGTGCTGAACACGGAGGTGCCGTACATTTGGTACTTGGATCGGTTGGATCGTGAAGACGTTCGACTACATCAACCGGGTTAACCTAACGCTTCCGCTTTCAGTCTATGAGGGTACGTGGACACACTCTCCCCCTCTCATTGCTATGCATCTCCTAGATAGATCTTGCGTGATCATATGATTTTTTTTTTGAAATTGCATGCTACCTTCCCCAACACGAATACCATCGTCCAATATATAAATCTTTACTTGTCAACCATTTCGAGACTCCTCGTCATGTCTGTGATCTCATGCGGGACTCTGAACAATCTTTAGTCACCAAAACACATAACTCATAATAGAAATCATCGTCGAACATTAAGCGTGCGGACCCTACGGGTTCGAGAACAATGTAGACATGACCGTGACATATTGATAACCCACAAGTATAGGGGATCGCAACAGTTTTTGATAAGTAAGAGTGTCGAACCCAACGAGGAGCTAAAGGAAGAACAAATATTCCCTCAAGTACTATCGACCACCGATACAACTCTACGCACGCTTGATGTTCGCTTTACCTAGTAGAAGTATGAAACTAGAAGTACTTTGTAGGTGTTGTTGGATAGGTTTGCAAGATAATAAAGATTACGTAAATAAAAAGTAGGGGTTGTTGTAAGTAAGGAAGCAATAAAATAAATATAGCGAGTGTGGAAAAGTGATGGTAGGAGTTGCGAAATTGCCCCTAAGCAATTGACTACTTTACTAGACCGATAGCAAGTATTATGTGGGAGAGGCCACTGCTAGCATGTCATCCCTGACTTGGAATTCTATGCACTTATGATTGGAACTATTAGCAAGCGTCCGCAACTACTAATGTTCATTAAGGTAAAACCCAACCATAGCATTAAGATATATTGGTCCCCCTTCAATCCTGTATGCATCAATTTCTATGCTAGGTTGAAGCTTCTGTCACTCTTGCCCTCCAATACATAGTCCTATCAACATACAACTAACCCTATGGTGTGATCCACGCGCGCGCTCATATGATGGGGACCAAAGGACAGCAACATAACCGCAAGAAAATTAAATCAATCATAGCAATCCATCAACCACTGATAGGACAACGGAAATCTACCCAGACATCATAGGATGGCAACACATCATTGGATAATAATATGAAGCATAAAGCACCATGTTAAAGTAGAGGGTACGGCGGGTTGCGGGAGAGTGGACCACTGTAGATAGAGGGGGAAGGTGATGGAGATGTTGGTGAAGATGGCGGAGGTGTTGGTGTAGATCGCGGTGATGATGATGATGGCCACGGCAGCGTTCCGGCGCCACCGGAAGAGAAGGGGAGAGGGGGGCCCTTCGTATTATTCTTCCTTGACATCCTCCCTAGATGGGAGAAGGGTTTCCTCTCTGGTCCTTGGCCTCCATGGCATGGGAGGGGCGAGAGCCCCTCCGAGATTAGATCTGTCTCTCTGTCTCTCTCTGTTTTTGCGTTGTGTTCTGCTGCCCTTTCACCGTTTCGTATATATATATATATATATATATATATATATATATATATATATATATGGAGATCCGTAACTCTGATTGGCCTGAAACCTTTGGCGTGATTTTTTTACCAAAAAATAGCTTTCTTGCGGCCGAAGAAGGGCATTGACCGCCTTACGGGTGGCCCACGAGGGTCAGGGGCGCGCCCAGGGGGCAGGCGCACCCCCTGCCTCATGGCCACCTCGGGCACCGTCTTGCGTGGATTTTTCTTCCGGAATTCTCCAAATATTCCAAAAATATGTTCCGTCCATTTTTATCCCATTTGGATTCCGTTTGATATGGATATTCTGCGAAACATAAAACATGCAACAAACAGGAAATGGCACTGGGCACTGGATCAATATGTTAGTCCCAAAAAATAGTATAAAAAGTTGCCAAAAGTATATGAAAGTTGTATAATATTGGCATGGAACAATCAAAAACTATAGATACGACGGAGACGTATCAGCATCCCCAAGCTTAATTCCTGCTCGTCCTCGAGTAGGTAAATGATAAAAAAAGATAATTTTTGATGTGGAATGCTACCTAGCATAATCTTGATCACATATTTAATCATGGCATGAATATTAAGATACGAGTGATTCAAAGCAATAGTCTATCATTTGACACAAAAACAATAATACTTCAAGCCCACTAATAAAGCAATCATGTCTTTTCAAAATAACAAGGCCAAAGAAAGCTATCCCTACAAAATCATATAGTCTGGCTATGCTCCATCTTCACCACACAAAATATTCACATCATGCACAACCCCGATGACAAGCTGGGCAATTGGTTCATACTTTTTAACGCGCTTCAGCAATTTCAACCCTCACGCAATACATGAGCGTGAGCCATGGATATAACACTATAGGTGGAATAGAATGGTGATTGTGGAGAAGACAAAAAAGAGAAGATAGTCTCACATCAACTAGGCGTATCAACGGGCTATGGAGATGCCCATCAATAGATATCAATGTGAGTGAGTAGGGATTGCCATGCAACAAACGCACTAGAGCTATAAGTGTATGAAAGCTCAAACTGAAACTAGTGGGTGTGCATCCAACTTGCTTGCTCATGAAGACCTCGGGCGTTTGAGGAAGCCCATCATCGGAATATACAAGCCAAGTTATATAATGAAAATTCCCACTAGTACATGAAAGTGATAACTCAAGAGACTCTCTATATGAAGAACATGGTGCTACTTTGAAGCACAAGTGTGGTAAAAGGATAGTAACATTGCCTCTTCTCTCTTTTCTCACATTTTTTTGTTTTTTTTTTGTTTTTTTGGTGGGCTTCTTTGGCCTCTTTTTTTATTTGGGCTTCTTTGGCCTCTTTTATTTTTTTGTAAAGCCCGGAGTCTCATCCCGGCTTATGGGGGAATCATAGTCTCCATCATCCTTTCCTCACTATGACAATGCTCTAATAATGATGATCATCACACTTTTATTTACTTACAACTCAATACAACTCGATACTAGAACAAAGATATGACTCTATATGAATGCCTCCGGTGGTGTACCAGGATGTGCAATGATCTAGCGTAGCAAAGATATCAAAAAATGGACAAGCCATAAAAATATCATGCTAGCTATCTTACGATCATGCAAAGCAATATGACAATGAATGCTCAGGTCATGTATATGATGATGATGGAAGTTGCATGGCAATATATCTCGGAATGGCTATGGAAATGCCATAATAGGTAGGTATGGTGGCTGTTTTGAGGAAGGTATATGGTGGGTTTATGGTACCGGCGAAAGTTGCACGATACTAGAGAGGCTAGCAATGATGGAAGGGTGAGAGTGCGTATAATCCATGGACTCAACATTAGTCATAAAGAACTCACATACTTATTGAGAAAGTTTATTAGCCCTCGAAGCAAAGTACTACTCCCTCCTTTCGGAATTACTTGTCATAGAAATGGATGTATCTAGATGTATTTTAGTTCTAGATACATCCATATCCGAGACAAGTAATTCCGAACAGAGGGAGTACTACGCATGCCCCTAGGGGGATAGATTGGTAGGAAAAGACCATCGCTCGTCCCCGACCGCCACTCATAAGGAAGACAATCAATAAATACCTCATGCTCCGACTTCTTTACATAACGGTTCACCATACGTGCATGCTACGGGAATCACAAACCTCAACACAAGTATTTGTACTAATCCACAACTACCCACTAGCATGACTCTAATATCACCATCTTTATATCGCAAAACTATTGCAAGGAATCAAACATTTTATGTAGGATTTTATGACTAACCATGTGAATGACCAATTCATGTCATCTCTCTAAATAGATATAAGTGAAGCAAGAGAGTTTAATTCTTTCTACAAAATGCCCACACTCTAACAAATCTAAGTGAAGCAAAAGAGCATTCTACAAATGGCGCTTGTCTAAGTGAAGAGAAATAGGCAATCCAAACTTCAAATGATATAAGTGAAGCACATGAAGCATTCTATAAAGCCATACTCAAAAGATATAAGTGAAATGCATAGAGCATTATATAAATCAACCAAGGACTATCTCATACCAGCATGGTGCATAAAAGAAAAATGAAAACTAAATGCAAAAGACGCTCCAAGATTGCACATATCGCATGAACGAAACGAATCCGAAAACATACCGATACTTGTTGAAGAAAGAGGGGATGCCTTCTGGGGCATCCACAAGCTTAGACGCTTGAGTCTCCTTGAATGTTTACTTGGGGTGCCTCGGGCATCCCCAAGCTTGAGCTCTTGCATCTCTTCCTTCTTCTCACATCGAGACCTTCTCGATCATCGAACACTTCATCCACACAAAACTTCAAAAGAAAATTCGGTAAGATCCGTTAGTATAATAAAGCAAATCACTACTCTAAGTACTTTTGCAAACCAATTCATACTTTTTTTGCATTGTGTCTACTGTAATATAGCTTTTCCATGGCTTAATCCACTGATATAAATCGTTAGTTTCATCAAAACAAGCAAACTATGCATCAAAAACAGAATCTGTCTAAAACAGAACAATGTGTAATAATCTGAACATTCACCATACTTCTTATACTTGAAAAATTCTGCCAAAATTAGGAAAAATAAACAATTTGTATAGAAAGACAGTGAAAAAAGAATCAGAACCATTTGACGTTCCAGCTAAAATGTAAAATCGTTCACTACAGCCAAATTTTCTGTCCTGCACCGTACAAACCATAAAGCAAATGTAAACATCCTAAAGGCAAACCTTGGCACATTATTTTTATAATACAATGGAATTGTACAAGGGGATAATTATTTTTGTTGAAAAGTTTCTGTAATCAAGATTCACAAAGTCGCCGTGAGCATGAACAAAGTTCAAGGAGCTATCCCACTTCAACAATGCTTGTCTTTCTCACTTTCACTTTCCTTTTTGAAAAACTTTTGGGTTCCCCTCTTTATTTTTGTTGTTTTTAAACTATATGAAAGCAATCAATAGAAACAAATGACTCCCTAAACTTCCGGGTTGTCTCCCTGGCAGCGCTTTCTTTAAAGCCATTAAGCTAGGCATATAGTGCTCAAGTAGTGAATCCACCTGGATCCCAAGGTATGTCAAAGCCAATTTTAATTAACAATGATTTATAATTTAGTAGTTGAAAGTGCGTTATATCGACTAGAGGGGGGTGAATAGGCGATTTTTATGAAATTCTTCACTGAGGAATTTGCCGATGAGGAAATTCCTTAGCGAAGAACTACTAGCAGCGGAATGAGTACTCAAAAGTAAACATAACAGAATACAAGCATAGTCATCATGATGAAATGAAGACAGGCACAGAGTACAGGAAGCGTAATCACAGGATAACACAGGATGAAGACAAACAGACTGAAGAAATTGAACTAAGGAAATTTGAGAAAGTCTTCAGTCAAAGTCTTCAAACATAGATATGAACAAACACACAACACAGTTATGAGGAAATGAAAGAGTTGAGGAAATAGAACTAGTAAGCTTGTTGAAGACAAAGATTTGGTAGACTAGTTCCAACTGCTGTCTCAGTTGTATGTCTGATTGGAGCGGCTGAGTATTTAAACTCGAGGACACACAGTCCCAGACACCCAGTCCTAAACACGCAGCTCAGGACACCCAGTCCTCACCGTATTCTCCTTGAACTAAGGTCACACAGACCTCGTCCAATCACTCGTGGTAAGTCTTCACGACTTCCAAACCTTCACAAACTTGGTCACTCGGCGATCCACAATTCCTCTTGGATGCGCTAGACCATGACGCCTAACCGTCTGGAAGAAGCACAGTCTTCAAAGGTAACAAGCGTCGGATCCACTCAGGATCAATCTCTTCAGTGATGCTCAATCACTTGGGGTTTGTAGGTGTTTGGGTTTTTGGTTTTTGGTTTTTCCTCACTTGATGATTTTCTCTCAAAGTCCTCAGAGGATGGGTTGCTCTCAAATGACAAGTGTCAGTTTCTCTCGGAGCAGCCAACCAGCTAGTGGTTGTAGGGGCAGCTATTTATAGCCTAGGGAGCAGCCTGACATGATAAGACATAAATGCCCTTCAATGATATGACCGTTAGGTGGATAGATATTTTGGGACAGCTGACGCATAGCATAGAAACGGTCAGAATTTTGAGTAGCAAAATCCTCAGGGCTATCATGTTCCTCACTGTGTAGGCAATCCGCACTAGCGAATTCCTAACTCCTCAGTCAGGACAAATTCCTCAGAGACTAGAAGAACTTTGTCTCTGTCACTGAAGAAATTGACTGAACTGTATGAGATTTCCAATGGCTTCACTCGAAGGGATTGGTAGATGTAGGATTTTGAGTTGAGCATCACATGGAAATTTTTCCTTAGTATTTCCTCGACCCCCTTTAACAGTACGGCGTTTCCTATGACTCAAGAAAGAGAAAAACAAAACTATGAAAACAAAAGTCTTCAAGCTTCATATTCCTTGTATGAATATCAAGTCTTCACGGACACACCAATTTCTTCACTTTCAAAGTCTTCAGAAATACCAAAATCTTCAGTCGAAGATATTCATTTTTAGGGGTCGACTTTTCCTGTAAATATCAAACTCCTCATAGACTTATAGACATGTGTACACTCACAAACACATTAGTCCCTTAACCTATAAGTCTTCAATACACCAAAATCACTAAGGGGCACTAGATGCACTTACAATCTCCCCCTTTTTGGTGATTGATGACAATATAGGTTAAGTTTTCAACGGGGATAAACATATGAAGTGTAACTACTGATATTGAGGAATTTTATTACAAGATATAGAAGAACTCCCCCTGAAGAGGTGCATAGTGAGAAATTTGCTTTTGAAGCAATGCACACTTGAAGAGTTGAATCATGGAGATCTCCCCCTATATCTTGTAATTCATACACGCATTTAACATATAATATGAAGAATTTGAAATGCATGATGAAATATGGTGCCTGATGAAATTCAGCATGCGTGCAATAATATCAACGAGGAATAAGCATGCAGAATAGTGCATCAAAAGTATCAGAGCACAGTGCATCAAAAGTATTAGAGCACCATCGGGTTTAAGATTACAACTTGATCCAATAAAGTTTCAGAAGAACGAGAGTTGTAACTTAGCAAAAAAACGCCCATATAGTAGACCCGCTTGAAGACTAACTCATATTTCTCCCCCTTTGTCATCGAATGACCAAAAGGATCGAAAATGAGGACTAACGCCCCTGAAGATAATCATGTTGATGAAGGAGCGCCAGCGTTGTTGGGTCGTTTGTTGATGTAGGGCCTGCCACAGTGTCGTCCAAATTTTCATGTTCATCAGTGTCGCGCGATGAAGAAAATGAGCTGGCCACCAGAGAAGGAACCTGGACCTTCTTGAATCTCTTTGGTGGAGGTGCAGACCAGTCAAAATCTTCTTTGAGACCCATGTTCTTTAGATCTTCTTCACCATATAGATGTGACAGGATTGCCCAGGTGCGACCGAAGACTTGATGGAGGTAGTAGTGGTTTTTCTTCACCGCATTGTGTGTGGCAGTCATGTTGTGAAGAAGTGAACCAAACTGATGCTTAACCCATTTGCGATTTTGATCCACCTTCTGGTGAAGACTAAGCAGAAGTTCACGGTCAGTCATCACGCGCGGAGCAGTGGCTTGAGGAGTGGACTTATGTGCATTGGCAGAGTCATGTGTGGCAGAGTCATCATTGGTGGAATAAGATGCAGCTTTGCAAAACTGACCATCCAATGGACGAATGCCTTCATCTACTACAACTGGTGCCTTGCCCTTTCCATCAACTGAGGAATATGTCTGCTTGAGGACTTCAATTGGGGGCAAGTAGCTGAGGTAATTCTAGAAATCAGCTTTGTAGTTGAGTGAAGACCTTGTCCTGAGGAATCTCATAATCCAAGGTGCATAAGGCTTCAGCTCAAACAAAGACAGTGCAACATTGGCCATAGTCCTCATGAAGAAATCGTGATAATTGACAGGAATGCCATGAACGATGTTGAATACCAGATTCTTCATGATGCCAACAATTTCCTCATCAGATGAGTCGTGGCCTTTGATGGGACTGATTGTCCTCGTAAGAATACGATAGACAGTTCTGGGCACGTACAGCAATTCCTTCATGAGGAATTTGGTTCTTGGTGCTTGACCTGGCTTCAAAGGTTTCATCAACACCTGCATGTAATGATGTGTGAGCTCAGGTTCACTGTAGGTGCAGCGAGCTTCTTTAAGGGGAGGACTGAGTGGTAGAGCATGAAGCAATTCAGAGGCTGGTGCAGTGTAGTGAGTGTTTTCAGACATCCAGTCCAGCACCCATGAATTCACATCTTCAGCATCTTCGGTGATGTGCAGCGTTGCATAGAATTGAAGAATCAATTCTTCATTCCAATCGCAGATGTCAGAGCAAAAGTTGAGCAGTCCAGTGTCGTGAAGAACACTGAGGACTGGTGCGAAGCACGGCAGAGATTCCATATCCACGTGAGGAATATGCTCATGGTAGAAGATCTTCTCCTTGTTGAACAACACTGAGGAATAGAAATTGGCTTGAATGGCAGTCCAGAAATGCCTCTTCCTAATGCGAGCAGAGTCATATGGGTTGTAATCTTCGAAGAAGACGTGCTCACCAAAGAAATCATCAGCCTTGAACTTTTGCTTGCGTGAGAATGGATCCTTTGGCTTCGGCAGAGGAGTGTCAGTGAGTTGCATCACGACCTCAGGAATCTCAATCACAGGTTCTTCAGGCTGAGGAGTTTTTGGTTCCTCCTCAGTGGCATTCTGTGTCGTTGGTTGTTCAGCAGCAGCAGTTTCTTCAGCGCTGGTGGCTGGAATTTCCTCATGGACAGATGCAGTGGGATCAGTTTTTTCAGAGCCCATGTGAACAGTTTGTGTGGGGGACTGAGGAATTTGCTGTAGAGGGGTGAACATTGGAGAATTTGGATGCTGACTTTCCCAGAATTCATCACTGATTACGGGTGTGGAGCAGCCAATGTCCACATCTTCATCTTCCATTTCTTCAACGCCAGCCTCTTCAGCTGTGAACTGAGGCATAGGCGAGGAGATGATAGGTGCTGAAGGGATCGCATCCACTTCAATTTCTTCATCCAATAGTTCAGACGAAACAGCAGAAGGAGTTTCTTCATCAGATCCGCTGGGGATCACATATTCTTCATCAAAAGGAACAAGGTCATTTGGTGACCTGGTTGAGATGGGAACAGCATCAATCGGATTTGCAAACGAACTTGTCATAGGCTTCATTTTCTTCGGAGCTGAAGAATCTGAAGCAGCTGATGCTTTCCTTTTCTTCACTGCAGCACGCTCTGCAGCCTTGGTCTTCTTCACATCTGATGCAGATGGAAGGATTGGAGTTGAAGTTGGTGCAGGAGCAGCTGAGGAATCTGGTTGATTTTCTTCAGGCACAACTGATGCAGTTGCCCTGAGTTCTTCAGTTTCTTCAGGCACACCACTAGTGGGTGCACTGGCAATTTCTTCAGCGGCTGGAATGCAGTCATCAGCCCTGGAACTCACATTTTCTTTAGCAGCCTGATTGTCATCAGCGGTGCTGGCATTTTCTTCAGTAGGCTGAGCAGATGCTTCAGCCTGAGGAATTTCCTGTTGCGTTGGGGTGCAACATTGGAAGTGAAGTTATCCGCAAGTTTTACAAAACGAACCTTGGCTCCAAGCTAATCAACGCGATATGCGTCAAAGTCATCACTGAGTTTCTTAATCTCAGTCTGAATAGTGACAAGTTCTTCAGTTGTCATAGAGACAACGTTTTTCTTCAGATAGCACTATTTCTTGTACTGCGCTTTCTTGATCTGCCTGGCCTTCTCAAATTTCCACTTTTCTTCTTGAATGAAGTGGGTCAGCATGTGACTCTGGCCAGGAGTCAGCTTGAAGTCAGGCAAGGGAGTGTTGGGGTCCTTGTGCCAATCATCAATATAGTCGAGGATCAGCTTGGGATCCAAAAGCAATGGCACCTCTGATCCCTTGGCTCTAGCGGCCCTGACTTGCCTGTCTTTGATGATTTCTGCAAGTTCATCATCATCAGCTTCGTCTTCATCAGACGACACTTGGAAAGCGACTTGCTTCTTTTGAGGACTTGGGCGAGGACCTCGTCCAGCAGTGGCCTTTGTCTTCAGCGGTGAGCGGCCAGCTGAGGAACTTGGTGCAGCTGAGGAACTAGCTGAGACACCTGAGGCAATGGAGATGCCGGCAGTCCTTTGGCATGAGCGAGATGCACAGGTGCTGAGGATTTGGTCGGAACAGCTGAAGGCTTTGGTGGAGGAGCTGAGGACTTTGGAGGAACAGGAGCAGCATGAGGAATTTGCCGTGAGGGCTTTGATGATTCTGGCGGTGAGGGCATTGCTGAGGAGCTTGGCCTTGAGGGCATTGGTGGTGAAGCACTTGGCTTGCACGCAGGCTTCTTAGACATAGCCTTCTTTGGCTTGACAGCAGAGGCCTCAGCAGAGGCAGCAGCAGCAGAGTCTTCATTGAATTTCCTCACTGCTTCTCTGGCTTGCTTAGCCAGCTTGGCTTGGCGCTTGGCCCATTCATCGGGATAGTCCTCACCGCGCTTGAGGCTGGTGGGATCTGCTATTTGGCCAGGTGCCAATGGAGCTCTTGTGCATGGAGGATTGAGTGCGAATTTTTTCATGTACTTAGGAGTGACATATCTATACTCCCTCCATTCTCTTGCCCATCTCCTCTCTATCCTCTGTTTGCGCACTTTGCGCTCATTCTTGGTTTCCTCAGTAGGTGTGAAGTACCCAGCATATATGTCATCAGGGATTTCAAACGCTGTATTTACCTCAGGCCTCTTTCCTCCCTTCTGTGGCTTCTTACCATCAGCCATTTTCTTCAGTTGAGGAATTTGAACAATTGAATTCTCTGAACAAGTATGCAACTTTTCTTCGAGGAACGCTGCAAATGAGTTAAGTTGACGAGAACCTAGTGATTCAGCAGCTAACATGTGTACCTGTGAACAGAGTATAGTTGCGAGGAATTTGGAGAGGTCATATGCGTTCTCAGACGGTTTTGTAAAAAGAACAAGTTTGAGGAATTTGACCAGATGAGTCTTGAAGAATTTCACTAAGCTTTCTTTGTCTTAGGTTCCAGAGTTGTATAGATCGAAGATCCACACAATTGAGGAATCTTGAAGAAAAATGATGCTTAGAGAAATGAATCAAGAACAGATGACTTGTGAGGTGTTCAGTGTCTGAAGATATGAAGAAAAAAACTTTTGAAGATTTTGTAGATAATCATTCGAATCAACGAGGGCAGTAAAAGTAACTTTTAATTACCCTGGATGAAGAACACGACGAACTAGAGTGAGGAGATGTGAAGTTCGTCTGTGCAGATCTTCCACGCCCTAACTTGGTGGAGGAAGACGGCTATAGCGGCGGCGGAGTGAAGATGTCCGCGGTCGGCGTGAGTATGTCAGCGACGAGGTCGAGGCAGTGAAGCTCTTCCTCACCGGCGGCGATGAAGTAGCGGCGGCGCTAGGGTTTGAGAAGCTCGAGCTGGAGAGAGAGGTCAAGTGGAGTAAAAGAAGTGAGGAAGGGAAGGAGGGGTATTTATAGCCACGGTGAAAAACTGCTTGCCCGA
The DNA here is from genome assembly GCF_018294505.1 of Triticum aestivum. Lineage (NCBI taxonomy): Eukaryota > Viridiplantae > Streptophyta > Magnoliopsida > Poales > Poaceae > Triticum > Triticum aestivum. The sequence goes on along the minus strand of NC_057806.1, from coordinate 363,193,467 downwards.
AGAAATTAGACGAACGTGCCCCTGACCCTTCTCATTCGCATGACATGTGTCACCCACGTAGTGAGAGGTGGAGATTGTGTTAGATCGTGGGTGAGTGGATAAGTGTATCGTGGGATGCGGAACGGTTTGAGCGGCAAAGCCGAAAATTTAGATAAGATAGGTTTTAAAGTTCTGTTCGCAATTTCTTCAGCTGACAAGGACACAGTGAAGATTTTGAACGAGTTTCAAATAGAACGCACATGAAGAATTTGTGAACAGATTGGGTTGAGTATAGCATAGAGGGGAAGGGTCCGATCACATTCACTTAGCAGAAAACCAACTTGAAGAAATAGCAATAAGTGAATGCTGTAGAGGACACAAACTCATATATATATATATATATAGCCAATGAAGAAAAACGACGGAAACAGTGAAGACAATGCAAAGTTGAAGAATATGAATAATTTGAGGAATTTCAACTTTTGGTGGTGGCGTGATCCACCGTATAAGAATGATGATTTCAGACACCGCGTACAATTCTCGTAGGGTTCTGAGAATCAAATTCTTCATTAATTTCTTCACACTAAGAGTGTTATTCTTCATTCATTGAAGAAAAACGTTTCTTCATGTGTTGCACATTTAAGTCATCAATTTTGCATAAGTGTTAGGATGAGTGTCCTTTTCAAAGAACATTCGAAGATTCTAGGATATTTAGCTCACACCGCAACTTGCTAAATCTCTTCTCATCCAAGGGCTTTGTGAAGATATCGGCTAGCTGTTCTTCAGTCTTCACATGCTCAATAGAAATGTCGCCCTTCAACACATGATCATGAAGAAAATGATGACAAATCTGAATGTGCTTTGTCTTCGAGTGCTGAACTAGGTTGTGAGCAATCTTGATGGCACTCTCATTGTCACAGAGGAGAGGCACGTTCTTCATGTTGACGCCGTAGTCCTTGAGAGTTTGCTTCATCCATAGCAATTGGGCACAGCAAGAACCAGCGGCAATGTACTCAGCTTCAGCAGTAGATAGTGATACGCAGTTCTGTTTCTTCGAGGACCAACAGACCAAAGATCGTCTGAGGAAATGACATGTACCAGATGTTGACTTGCGATCCACACGATCACCAGCATAGTCAGAGTCAGAATATCCAACAAGATCAAAAGCCGAGCCCTTGGGGTACCACAATCCAAGTGTTGGTGTGTGAGCTAGATATCGAAGAATATGCTTCACAGCCTTATGGTGTGATTCCTTCGGTTCAGCTTGAAATCGGGCACACATGCAAACACTAAGCATTATATCTGGCCTAGATGCACATAAGTACAATAAGGAACCTATCATGGAGTGGTATACCTTATGATCAAAGTCAATACCATTTTCATCAGTGCACAGATGGCCATTTGTGGGCATAGGAATTTTGACGCCTTTGCAATCTTGCATGCCGAACTTCCTCAGTACATCCTTGAGGTATTTTTCCTAAGAGATGAATATGCCATTGTGTTGTTGACGAATTTGAAGACCTAAGAAGAATTTCAACTCTCCCATCCTAGACATTTGATATTCTTCACTCATCATATAGGAAAATTCATCACTATAACGTTGGTCAGTACAACCAAAGATAATATCATCAACATATATTTGGCACACAAACAATTCACCATCATAAGATTTAGTGAAAAGAGTAGGGTCGAGTGAACCGGGTTTGAAGTCTTTCTTCATGAGTAGTTCCTTCAAGGTATCATACCAAGCCCATGGGGCCTGCTTGAGGCCATAGAGGGCCTTGTTGAGTCTGAAGACTTTGTCAGGATTCTTTGGATCTTCAAAACCTGGGGGTTGAGCAACATATACTTCTTCCTCAAGCTTACCATTGAGGAATGCACTTTTCACATCCATTTGATATAAAGTGGTATCATGATGGTTAGCATAAGCAAGTAATATGTGAATAGCCTCAAGTCTAGCAACGGGTGCAAAAGTTTCATCAAAATCAATTCCTTCAACCTATGTGTAGCCTTGAGCTACAAGCCGTGCCTTATTCCTCACCACAAGGCCATTTTCATCTTGCTTGTTGCGGTAGATCCACTTTGTGTCAATGATATTGTGCTTGCGAGGATCTGGACGTTTGACCAGTTCCCAGACATTGTTGAGCTCGAACTGATGTAATTCTTCTTGCATGGCCTGAATCCACTCAGGCTCCAGAAATGCTTCATCTACCTTAGTGGGCTCTGTAATAGAGAAAAAAGCATACTGCCCACAAAAGTTAGACAAATGTGAAGCTTTTGAGCGTGTGAGAGGACCTGGCGCTTTGATGTCATTGATGATCTTTTCAACTTGCACTTCTTTTGCAATGCGAGGATGAGCTGTTTGTCATTGAAGAGTTTGATCAGCATTTTCTTCAGCACCATTTTCTTCGGGTGCATTAGCTCGACGTTCTTCATGTTCTGGAATGAATTCTTTAGTAGATTCTTCAGTAGGAATGGCATCCTCAGTAGCCTTGAACTTGATAGTTTCCTTAGGTGCTGGTTCATCTATCACAGTAGGTAGGTGCTCTCTTTGCGAGCCATTAGTTTCATCGAACCGCACATCTACAGTTTCAACAACTTTGTGAAGAACATTGTTGAAGACTCTGTAGGTGTGCGAGTCCTTTCCGTAACCAAGCATAAAACCTTCATGTGCTTTCGGTGCAAATTTTGAGTTGTGATGAGGATCTCTAATCCAACATTTAGCACCGAAGACTTTGAAATAGCTTACATTGGGTTTCTTATCAGTGAGAAGTTCATAGGCAGTCTTTTTGAAGAATTTGTGAAGATATACTCTGTTGATGATGTGGCACGCAGTATCAATTGCCTTAGTCCGGAAACAACGAGGCATTTTGTATTCATCAAGCATAGTGCAAGCCATCTCAGCAAGAGTCATGTTCTTGCACTCCACGACGCCATTCTGCTGAGGAGTGTAAGGAGCAGATAACTCATGAGTAATACCAAGTTCATCGAGATAGTCATCGAGACCAGAATTCTTGAACTCAGTGCCATTATCACTTCTGATGTGCTTGATCTTCACACCAAAGTTGGTTGAAGCCCTCGAGGGAAATCGTTTGAAGACTTCCTGCACTTCATGTTTGTAAGTAACAAGGTGTACCCATGTGTAGCAAGAATAATCATCAACAATAACAAAGCCATATTGAGATGCTTCATTTAAAATAGCAGAATAATGATTAGGACCAAAGAGATCCATGTGAAGCAATTCAAATGGGCAAGTGGTGGTCATGATAGTCTTTGCTGGATGCTTGGCCTTCGTCATCTTCCCAGCTTCACAGGATCAGCATAGGTGATCCTTGAGGAATTTGACATTCTCGATGCCAATGACATGCTTCTTCTTCACAAGAGTGTGCAAATTCCTCATGCCTGCATGACCAAGTCGTCGATGCCAGAGCCAGCCTTCTGAAGCTTTTGCAAGTAAGCACACGGCTGGTTGTGGTCCTGTAGAGAAATCAACAATATACAGGTCTCCTCTCCTAAAGCCTTCGAAGACTTTGGAATTGTCAGCTTCCATAACCACAACACAACGGTACTTGCCAAAGACAACAACCATATCAAGATCACAAAGTATTGAGACAGACATAAGGTTGTATCCTAAGGACTCAACAAGCATGACTTTGTCCATGTGTCGATCCTTTGTAATCGCAACCTTACCTAGACCCAATACCTGAATTTTGCCTTTGTCAGCAAAGATGATATGCTTCAGATGCGACAGAGATAACGGGGCATCCATCAATAGATTCTTGTCACCAGTCATGTGGTTTGTACATCCACTATCGAGGACCCACTCAGTGGCTTTGGGTTGATCATCCTGCAGACGAATTAGTGCAGCTTACAAACTCATATACTTCATCAGTGAAGAATATGACATCAATTCATCAGATCAATTTTATCAAGTAAAAGAACCGATAAAGCAATATGAGGACGTGAGAAATGAAAGTTCATTTCTTCATGATTAGCCTGCGTCCTATCAGGCATGCTCAGGTCTCCAGCAAATTCTTCAGACGATTACGTGCGTCTGGAGACCTGACCCTGCAGAAGAGATTAGTTCTTTTTCTTCACCACCCACATCTGAAGGGGTGGCAAAGAGTTCATCATTCTGCGAGCTCCATACGAAAAGGATGGCATAGAAGCCAGTCCATTTCGTTTCACATAAGAGGGGTTAGAGTAAGCATAAGAGTATGCAGAGAAATTCTTTGAGGACTTATGGACATAATGATTTGAAGAATAATGCACATATCCATAATCCTTAGATCTTCCCTGCGAAACAGACGGGTTAGCATGATGATGTTCATATGAGGAATTTGGTCCATATGAAGAATTTGGTCTGGGGTTCCTATTCTTCACAGGTGGCGTCATGATGACATTCACCTAAAGATTTTCAAGGCATCTTTTGGGAACCCAGATTTTCTTCCTAGGGGAGCCGTTCCTGCAGTTACTGCCAACATATCTAGCAAATACTTCACCATTCTGATTTTTGAATAGCTTATAGTTGGAGTCAATTGACTCATCATCAGAATGAGGAGATTCACATGCAAATCCAGATAAGTTAGATGGATCAACTGGAGGTCCCTTTGCAGCAACCCATGTAGTTTTGGGGTACTGCTCAGGCTTCCAATATGTGCCATCAGCATTGAGTTTCCTCTCAAAGGCGATACCCTCTTTCCTAGGGTTCCTGTTGAGGATTTGATTTTTAAGCACATCACAAAGAGCCTGATGCCCTTTGAGGCTTTTGTACATGTCTGTCGTGTACAATCCTTCAGCCCTGCATCGTTAGTGATACTAGCAATGTCCTCAGATGAGGAATTAGTGATAGCAGAGGCATGTGAAGAATTTGAAACATTAGCAGCATTTGAACATTCAGGTGAAGAATTAGCAGATTCACGTTCAATGCACTTCAAGCATGGAGGAACAAATTCTTCCTGAGAAGCGCTGATTTGTTGAGCAAGTAATGAATCGCGCTCCCTCTGAAGATCTTCATAACTCACTCTTAGCTTTTCAAGATCTTGCTTTCTTTGAAGAAATTCATAAGAAAGCTTCTCATGATCAGATAAGAGAGTATTATGATGACTTTGAAGATTGTCAAACCTAGTCTGAAATCTCTGAAGATTTTCAGTCAGGGCTTTAGTGCGATCCATTTCTTCACCCAACATATCATCACTTTTGTCTAGCATGTTTGGAACCTTTTCTAAAGCCCTTTGTTGTTTTACAGCAATCTTAGCAAGTTTAGAATAGCTGGGCTTAAGATTTTCATCAGATTCATTCTCACTTGATTCAGATGAGGTATATTTGAGTACCTTGGCACCCTTTGCCATGAAGCAGTAGGTGGGAGCGTAGTCATCATCCCCTTCATCAGCTTTGTTGGTGAGGTTATTGTGACGCCCCCGATTCAATCGTACACTAATCATGCACGCAAATGTGTACGATCAAGATCAGGGACTCACGGGAAGATATCACAACACAACTCTACAAATAAAATAAGTCATACAAGCATCATAATACAAGCCAGGGGCCTCGAGGGCTCGAATACAAGTGCTCGATCATAGACGAGTCAGCGGAAGCAACAATATCTGAGTACAGACATAAGTTAAACAAGTTTGCCTTAAGAAGGCTAGCACAAACTGGGATACAGATCGAAAGAGGCGCAGGCCTCCTGCCTGGGATCCTCCTAAACTACTCCCGATCGTCATCAGCGGGCAGCACATAGTAGTAGGCACCTCCAGTGTAGTAGGGGTCGTCGTCGACGGTGGCGTCTGGCTCCTGGACTCCAGCATCTGGTTGCGACAACCAGAAAGAAAGGAAAGGGGAAAAAGGGGGGAGAAAGCAACCGTGAGTACTCATCCAAAGTACTCGCAAGCAAGGAACTACACTACATATGCATGGGTATATGTGTAAGGAGGCCATATCAGTGGACTGAACTGCAGAATGCCAGAATAAGAGGGGGGATAGCTAGTCCTATCGAAGACTACGCTTCTGGCAGCCCCCGTCTTGCAGCATGTAGAAGAGAGTAGATTGAAGTCCTCCAAGTAGTATCTCCACTGTAGAATCTCCAAATAGCAACTCCAAGTAACAACTCCAGTAGCATCGCAGTAGCATAATCCTACCCGGCGATCCTCTCCTCGTCGCCCTGTAGAAAAGCGATCACCGGGTTGTCTGTGGAACTTGGAAGGGTGTGTTTTATTAAGTATCCGGTTCTAGTTGTCATAAGGTCAAGGTACAACTCCAAGTCGTCCTGTTACCGAAGATCACGGCTATTCGAATAGATTAACTTCCCTGCAGGGGTGCACCAACTTACCCAACACGCTTGATCCCATTTGGCCGGACACACTTTCCTGGGTCATGCCCGGCCGCGGAAGATCAACACGTCGCAGCCCCACCTAGGCAAAACAGAGAGGCCAGCACGCCGGTCTAAACCTAAGCGCGCAGGGGTCTGGGCCCATCGCCCTGAGCACACCTGCACGTTGCGTGGGCGCCCGGAAGCAGACCTAGCCTAGCAGGCGTTCCAGTCCAATCCGGTGCGCGCCGCTCCGTCGCTGACGTCTGAAGTGCTTCGGCTGATACCACGACGTCGGGATACCCATAACTACTCCCACGTAGATGGTTAGTGCGTATAGGCTCGTAGCCAACTCAGATCAAATACCAAGATCTCGTTAAGCGTGTTAAGTATCCGCGAACGCTGAACAGGGCCAGGCCCACCTCTCTCCTAGGCGGTCTCAACCTGCCCTGTCGCTCCGCCACAAAGATCCACACAGAGGGCCGTCGGGACAAAGGTCCTTTCAGCCCCCAATCTGTGAATCACTCGCGGGTACTCTTCGAGCTGACCCGAATTTAGTCGCCATCTGTATAGTATGTATGTATGTATAGTATATACCCGTGATCACCTCCCGAGTGATCACGGCCCAATAGTATAGCAAGGCAGACCGACAAGAATGTAGGGCCAATGATGATAAACTAGCAACCTATACTAAGTATTTAGGATTGCAGGTAAGGTATCAACAGATGTAGCAACAATGTCAGGCTATGCATCAGAATAGGATTAACGGAAAGCAGTAACATGCTACACTACTCTAATGCAAGCAGTATAGAGAAGAGTAGGCGATATCTGGTGATCAAGCGGGGGGGGCTTGCCTGGTTGCTCTGGCAAGAAGGAGGGGTCGTCAACTCCGTAGTCGAACTGCGCAGCAGCAGTGTCGGTCTCGTAGTCTAACAGAGAGAAGAGGGGGAAGAAACAATGAATACCATGTAAACAGCTGCATAACGATGCACGACATGACAAGTAACGATGCTAGGAGTGACCTAACGTGGTATGAGGTGATGCCGGTTAAGGGGGGAAACATTCGGGAAAATATCCCCGGTGTTTCGTGTTTTCGGGCAGAGGAGCCGGAGGGGGAAAGTTGCGGGTTCGATAGGTTAGGGGTGTGAGGCGGACGAACGGACTACGTATCCGGATTCGTCTCGTTGTTCTGAACAACTTTCATGTTGAAAATATTTTAATCCGAGTTACGGATTAGAAGATATGATTTTCTAAAGATTTTATTAATTTCTGGAATTTAATTAATTATTTAATTTAATTCGAAAATGGAATTATGACATCAGCATGATGTCATGCTAACGTCAGCAGTCAACATGGGTTGACTGGGTCAATCTGATGGTGGGACCCGGTTGTCATTGTCTAAGACTAGCTAATCAGGTTTAGTTAGTCTAACTAAAATGATTAGGTTTATTAACTACAATTAATTAGGTTAACTAATCAGGATTAATTAAGTTAATTAATTCTTTAATTAATTAATTAATGTTTTAATTATTTTAATTATTTATTTATTTACTTCTTTTTTAAAATCTTTTTTTATTTTTATTATTATTTTTAAATTCTTTTTTGTTTTAATAAAAGGGGCGTGGGGCCCATATGTCATATGCCCACAGGGCCATACAGGTCGCGGGCGACGGGTTACGGGCGCGCCCCGTTCGGGCGCACGCCCAGGGGC